>NC_064550.1:5822500-6027500 GCF_023856365.1 Brienomyrus brachyistius | reverse complement strand
CTCTCTCCCATATTTTTCCCTGCGTGGTCCACTGAGAAAAGTACAGGGGCCCTTCATTTAGAAAAGGTGACACTCTGCTGACAATCTGTCACACCACTCCCAAACTCTCAACAGCGATTCACCTTGCCAGAATACTAATTGGACTGTTCTGCTCCTGATTGCTCACAGAGTTATGCAATTAAGCAGAATACACTACTTAAATCCATGAGACTCTCAATGCAGTGTGAAGTCTTCTCCCTGCTCTGAGTTAAGGTCATAGAGTTCCGATGTTCTGCGATGGGTTGGCACCCCATCCTGGGTTAAACAGTCTAAGCACACAATCCACACAGTGCATACACAGTACATAAAATTCAACCTACCTGTCGGTGCATCCTGGCAACCCGCTACCTGATTCAAAGGGCATGCGGAGGCGCTCTCTGTAGAGGCCAATTAGACACTGAACGAATTATCTAGCTAACATTATGCCATGACGTAAATCGAAATAAAAATACGTTCTTACGTTGAGTTATGGCTGACTGAATAACAATTGATCGCATTTGCACGTAAAGGCCCATAGTAAATGATATACACTGATTGAGAGAAACCTGAAAGCAGACATAGTAGGATGCTAGCAGATGTATCGCTAAGCGTAACAGGCATGTGATGGACAGCTACAATATCGAGTTATGCCCAAAGGGACTTAGGTTTGGTGGTTCCAGGCCCAAATGCAAAATATTTTTATCTAATAACAAAGCACTTAATACGACTCGCATCGTTCAGGTTACAAGTCTATGTGCTGCATTGCACTTTGCTATTTATACCCACATTGCCTGAAATTTAATTAAATCCAGATGTCCCAAGCTTGATATACTGAGCAGCGAGCTTTACTCTGAGCTTAGATTAATTGCACTTCCCTCTTGTTTGTGTTGTGTCAATATTTATAGTTCCGATTTCATAATGTTTGTTTGATTCTTGCTGTTGTGGTTCTGCTTTCACCTCAGCTGCACTAACCATTTGTACTTGAGTCTCCTTCCTCCACAGTTCATTCCAAAACCTTCTATTCAGTCAGTTACCTTGATCTTATGACAAAACGGTTTTAAATCTTTGACTCTACTTCTACCACACTACTTCTTATTTTGTCCTCTTTGTAGTGCCTGTATGCATTGTCAGTCAGCCCTTATTTTCCATAATAAAATAGGTCAGTTTTCAAATGAACTTTTCAAAACTTTTAAGATAGCACTGCATGAGGGCAAACTCCATGAATTGTTTTTTTCTTTCAAAAACTGACTTGAGGTGAAATACGAAATATGAAAAATATGGCTATGCAGCCTCACTGAGCATGTCATTTTTCTCAGATTATATATAAATATTATATTTTATATCACATGGCTGCAACTGATAAGAGCCAATAAACCTTATAATTATGAGAGGATGTTGGCAGGGGATTTCAGCTCCTGTTAAAGGAGCCCGTGGTAAGGAGCTTGGAAACAACAGCACAGGATAGTGCTGGGTGCTGACTATCATACTGCCAACCTGGTAAATAGGTACAGTGCAGAATGTTTTCAAAAAGCCTCGAATCTTCGAGGGATTTAAAATAACAATTAAGCTATCATCTATAATGCATTATAGACACCTTCGTGATGCATTATGACAGTTGTAATAAGAATTAATGAAGCATTTTAGCATCTCTTGGCAGTCATAAGGCAGTATAGAGTTGATTATAATACATTCATTCCTGCTACGGCGTGATATCACACAGAGAATCTGTTTTTAATTAAACTGATATATGAATAACCAAGTCCAATACAAGGTGGTATCACATGCTTGCAGACAAAAAGTGAATGATAGTGATGTCCAATTTCTGAACGAATAGTCCTTTTGAACTGGTTCTTTTCAGTGAATGGATCGAGCCTGTTTTCAAATCTAAAACAATCAATATTTTTGTGCATGCATGTCAGAGTCGTAGATTCTAAAAATCCAAAAATATTTGAGAATTTATTACATAAAAATGCACAGCAAACCTTTATAATTCACATACATTTATTTTTCATAGACTGTCTATGGACATGTTACCTTCAGTGTCCCTTTGCATACCGTAATCCCTTGTGTTTGCGCTGTGCGCATGTCCGGCCGCATGATGCCCTTCCGTGTACCGTAATCCCTTGTGTTTGCGCTGTGTGCATGTCTGGCCGCATGGTGACCCTCTGCATACCGTAATCCCTTGTGTTTGCGCTGTGTTCATGCCCGGCCCCATGGTGCCCCTCCGCGTACCCTAATCCCTTGTGTTTGTGCTGTGTTTACACTGGTAAAGATACCCTAAGTGCCTCCAGGTTTTGGAAGAGGGCTTTGGAATCCTTCCAGAAGTATGAGAAAAGTACTCTCCACTTGTCCACCATGACCTGGTGGCAGGTCTTTAGGAGCAAACAAACTCGAGGGGATGACCTGAGCTAACTTAGCAGAGATATCAGAGAGGTGCCAAGACCTTCACCGCATTGTGGTCTTAGCAGAGATATCAGAGAGGTGCCAAGACCTTCACCGCATTGTGGTCTTAGCAGAGATATCAGAGAGGTGCCAAGACCTTCACCGCATTGTGGTCTTAGCAGAGATATCAGAGAGGTGCCAAGACCTTCACCGCATTGTGGTCTTAGCAGAGATATCAGAGAGGTGCCAAGACCTTCACCGCATTGTGGTCTTAGCAGAGATATCAGAGAGGTGCCAAGACCTTCACCGCATTGTGGTCTTAGCAGAGATATCAGAGAGGTGCCAAGACCTTCACCACATTGTGGCAGCAAACAGCGTTTTAGGAGCATGATGAACAGAAGTCTTGCCAGAGTCAAGGCAACGTTACTGAATGCATGATGCTCCTCAAACAATTTGATAATTTTTTTTTCAAACATATACTCTCTCTTCTCATACCACCTACCTCTCTTGCTTCTTCAAAAATGAAAGGATTACTAGAATTTCAGAGAAATCATTAAAAAATATCATCAAGCAATTGACGATCTCAAAGATGTAGTCTCTGATGGCAGACAAAGCCATACAGAAAGAGATACACAGAGCAGCTTGCAGTCCGGGTGCATTATGTAATGTAAGACGGAATAATCAGAGGGAGTGTTTTTTTGGGTTACAGAAGCTACAGGCACGCAAGTTCAATACAGGAAATGCTACAGTTGCAGTACTTGGACTGGGCCTACTGGTGCAAACCTATGATGTTGCATCCGGCATGAGAGGAGCAGTGGAGGGGTGTCCAAGCCCGATTCAGAGAGCAAAGCCCCCTGAAGCAGTGTTTGTTCACAAGATTTCGTCCTCATCCTATGCTTCACTGGCAAAGCTATATCTGAACCCACCACTACTTCAGAATTGACACATTTTTCAGATAAGTTTCCTTGTGAACCATATCGTGTTCATTTAAATCCAGCATCAACTTGGACTACGGCCATCTGAACTCACGCAGCTTTCCACAACAAGATAGATGTGCCAGGAAAACTGTATCAGTGCTGCCTTCCTGCCGTTTCAACATGTTGCAACACCAGTAACAGATCTATGGTCCTAGGGATCCAGTCAAAGTTCAGCAACCGAAGACATTTGATACCTACAGGGGGAAAGTTTTCACTTGGGAAAAGCAGTTTGGTACACGATGGCAGTCCTTCAAATTTTTACTTTTAGCTCTGGTGGTGAACACTCTGGTGTTGAAGTGGGCTGTGACCTTATGTGTGGAAAATGACATGGTTTCTGTTGAGCAAATCTATCAATAATCGTAAACTCCCTGTCGATCCTAGGAAGAAACAAAAAAGATTTGAAGGTTTCGTGGTGGAGTCAGCCTGCGGGTCAACCTCCAATCTCACCGCTTCGAATGATTTCAGACATCAGCTTTTCTGTCCATGACGTAAAGGAGCTTCACCCATCAGATTTCAAGCATGGGGGAAGAGTGTATGTCAGGTATTCAAGCCACCCAACCTCAGAGACCTTTCTCTCTGAAAAAGCTTTCAAAAGACTTGCTACCCATTATAAGTTTCAGGTGAAGCTGGAAAAACTCCAGGTGGCCAAAAGTTTCACCAAGAGAAGAATGAGGAAAGAGACAATCCCTGACACAGCTATTTTGTTTGAAATGCTTGATGTCGACATGTTTCCCACCCTGAAAGCTGTAAATCCAAGTGGCCCAAACAATTTCAGTGAGCACTGCAGCTGTGAACGCTCCTTCAGTGCCTTGCTTCAGTGCTTAAGGGGCACCGTGGACCAAGTCAGGCTAAACAACCTGGCCGTCGTGTCAATTGTGAAGGACAATCTGGATGCTCTGGTGACAATATTGACAGATTTGCTCAGTTGACACCATGTTGGTACAGCCTGTCTGTCTCTACCACATAAATAGAAAAGGACCCTGACAATACGAGGGCAGCGACCGAAAGGGGAAGGAGACAATGAATGGAAGGATGGAAGTTGGAAAGTTAGACTGAGTGTAAAGAAAAAAATGGAAGAACAACTGCAGTGAGAATAAAAGAAAAAAGAAAGGGAACGGACAGAATGGAAATGCTTAATATGTTAGTTACTTAAGGGGTTAGTCATACAGTATAGCTTTAACATGTATATTGTTATTTGTGAAATTCAAAGTCTGTTATTTTACGATTATGAATGGGTGTGCAGGAAGAGGAATGACTCAAGCCATTTAAACAGCTCAGACCAGCACTTGAGAGAAAGTGAAGAAAGTAGAGGAGAGGGAGAAGGACATATATGATGGAGACACAAGGAAAAGAAAGGGAGGAGTGAAAGAAGGAGAAATGAACAGAATAAAGGAGAGAACAGAAATGAGATGTGAAAACTTGTTCGGAAAGCAAGTAAAATGTGAAGAAAATGTGTGGAGAAGAAAGGCGTGAAGAACAAGAGGAGAGGAGAGCAGAGGTACTAGGAGCATATAGAGGAGAATAAAGTATATGATCAGGGTACTACTTTACAATAACACTACCCTTAGAAAGGGTTTATGAATGCTTTATAATCTGCTTATTAATTAGGGTATAACATTTTCTAAATACTTATTAGCTAATTGTAAAAAAGATATAACACAGTGTTTTTAATTAATGAGTTACTAAGTGCCAAGAGGGAGCGTTATTGCGAAGTGTACCTAAAATTTGAGTTAATGTTCTTCTTCTGGCCCTAAATTCAGTTCAGAGCATTGAAGATCACATTTACTTGGCATTATTGGAGATCCTTGATTTGCAGCCCAGATTGTTATGGAATGGATTCAAATGTAACTGATTTGTCAGCTAAACGTTCATTCTTTGAACTCTACTCCTGCATAGCATAACACAATAGCTTTCAAGATTACTAATGCTGTTTACACCAAATCCCTACCTTACCTAAGTTATTCAAATAAAAATAATGTAACATCAGACAATTTTGCCTCTTTCTGGGTGTCAGGAGTAAATGTTAGTCATCTTCAACATTTGTAGTGTTATGCTTTCAGAACGATGTAGACAGTTATAGAACCATTAGACAGAAAACAGGATGCAGGCTTTATGGGGTGATTTTCCCTAAGCAGCTATCAAGTTTTTTTTCCAAATGCTATACAGATGTACAGAAAGACACACCTGCACTCACTGAAACAGCCCCATTTAAATGTGCACTGCAATTAAGCTACACAAATTGTACATTTTTTGGAAATACCTTAAATACTGGTCTGTATCCAACTGTTTCATACCATCAGCTGCCCTCCAAAATTCACTGTATACAGATCATTGGCAGTGGACACATTGGATGGAAATATACACAGGCTTCCATACACAGGAAATTTAATCTTTATGTTGTGGACTGAAAAACACTGATATATGACTTAGTCAGAATGCAGAGGAACAGCATGTAAGATTACAAAGCAGTATGACAACAGAAGGGACAATTTTTGTCATACTGAATTCTCGGTAGTGTGCTATATTTCAAGGAACAATATAAAAGATTAGATAGATAGATAGATAGATAGATAGATAGATAGATAAACAGACAGACAGACAGACAGACAGACAGACACACCCTAACCGTTTCCTAACCCTAACTGTTTTTATCCAGTTAAAGGATTTGAAACATCCCTTAATTTTTTTTTCTTATTTCCCAATTGCCACATCACCTTTTTAGCATCAACTCATAAATATTAACACCATTTCATTTCATTATCTACCAAGCATGTTGACTGCAGGGCTTTAGAAGTGTACTAGCCTATGTTTTGGCAACAGGTACCTGGAAGAAGTTAATGTATTTCTGTTTATCACTGAGATGACACACAGCAAACAGGTGTGATGGTGCGATAAGTACCGTGGTGCCGCTGCCAGCTGTTACTAAGAAGCAAACGTCAGCCTCCTGCTGTGATACCACAACTTTTTTTAGCGCAATATTCACACTCTTTTTGAATCATATGATAATTTAACTGTACAACGTGGCACTTGTTCTGTTGTTCAGTGTGGGGGGGCACTTAAAAATGTACATTTTGATAACACCTTCTGCTTTCGGTATCCTGAGATGACCTATTACACACTTAGTGTCATGAGCTGTGCGTCCGATCCTCACGTGAGCCACGCCCCCCCCCCCCCCCCCCCCCGATCATCCACGTGAGCTTCCCCCATCGTGCCCAGCTGTTTTCCATCAGCCTGTGTATTTAGTCCACGTCTGAGTCCATATTCCCGAGACTTGTCATTGATGTCCGTCGCCATCTGCACTGCTTTTCCCTAAATAAACGCCGTTTTCCTGCATCCTGCCTACCTGCCTCGTCCTTCCCCGCTTCCTGCCTGTTCGCCGATCGGCGATCACAATGCTTGGATTGTTCCAATTCATCTGTTCAATTTGTATTGCTATGATTTCATCAATATGTATCAACTATCGGAAAACTAACTGCTGACAATTGCACATTAAAGTGAAAAGCAGGGATTTCTGATTTAAGAATGACACATCTGCATATGTACATAAAATATTTATTATCATCATCATCATTATTATTGATAATAATAATAATATTGATAGGAAGAAAGGGAAGAAAAGGACCATGTTTATTGCTAGGGTCTTCCAGAAAGCAGGCTTAGTAAGTAACCCTGATATATTAACCTAGAGTTAACCTAACCTTCGTCCTGTGTTAGCTTTATGTATGCATCTCTTATCTTAGACGGGTCGGTGCCGAGCCGTGTCTTAAATCAGCCATAAAATACCCTCGAAACAATTATTTATCATCCATTTGTTTCTTACCTCTTGGTTACCTTGTTAAGCTTCCTAATCCATGAAAAGATTGGTTTTAATATTTTTGGTGTGGCTTTCTGGACATTTCTTTTGACAGCATACCTCTCATTTTCAAAAAATAATTATGGTAAAATAAGCCTCAAGTGAATTAAATAAATAAACTGAACTGGTCTTATCTTGCCTTACCTGTCTGAGCATGCTTTGCCTAGTGAATTATTTTTTTTTTTTATGATTAATTTTTTCTAAATTGATTTTCCTGATGCAGTACACAAATTTATGTGGTGCTTTTATGCATTTTAAACTTACAAACGGATCGGTGCCGACACCAACACCATAGGAAGGCTTGAGTAAACTCTGGACTCTGCATTATAGAAACTACGATCAGAATGAGCACAAGACAGTTAACTTGACAACTTATCCTCTGAATCTATCCTGCATTCAAGCTGGTTTATCTGACGTATTAAACTCAGGGTTAGTAGACATGGTTGTGGCTGAGTTAGCAGTAGTTACAGTAGCTCAAAATGACGGACCCTATTCTTTACAGTCTGATCAGCATAGAAACCCAAATTGTAGTGCTTTACGTGATCCTACCCTTACAGGCTCGGTGATTAGACCGAAGTTATACATGATGAATGTCTTTATGAATGTTACTGTTTCTCATTAATGTCCAGGATTTTATTTGAACATCCTTCTTCAACCTTACATCTCAAGAATCACACACCGTGGATTTATTGGTGCAGAGATCCACCAAATTAAAGGTTTCTCATTGAAGTAATATTTATTAGTTCAACAATTTATCATTTTAAATATTGACATAATTATTAATTATATATATATATATATATATATATATATATATATATATATATATATATATATATATATATATATATATATATCCTTATCTGCCCTCAGAGCCCTTGCAGCCCTCCAGGAAGGACAAAGGAGGAAATACCGGATGCCTTAGAGTCCGAATCAAGTCTTCCTCAAATGGCTTTGACCAGGTTAGTTGGCTAACAAATGGGTATATAAATGAATCTGCATTAAGAAATTTTGTTTGGCGCTGTTACGTCCCCTGACGGCATCAAATGCCAGCACATCCAATGAGAAATCAGTACACACCTACACTTGCACATACAAGAATGGGCGCATAAGAGGTTGAGCGATCAGTATCATTATTATTATTACTTCTTAGTGTATGTTATACATATATGAACTGAAATATACATGTATATGTGTAGGATCATGCGTGTGTGTCTGCTGCATATATATAATACCCATTCAACATTATTATTATTATTATTATTATTATTATTATTGTCGTTGATATTGTTGCTGTTATAATTTTTGCTGTCTGATGTCCTTGTAATGAGTGTTATGTTCCTTATGGTCGTTTGTACTCTGCATTCCCCTACACTTTGTTTTCTCCATCCCACCTTTATTACTAGTCTTATTATTGTTTCTGTTTACATTTATATTTTTTACTTTTTCCCCTTATGGTGATTACTGTCTGTTAATATTACGACTGCTGTGTCGGTGTCCCCCTCTCTGCCCCCCCCCCCCCCCCCCCCACCACCCCTTTTGTTTTTTAAATCACGGGACAGGTGAGTTCGGAGCAGCCACACTCTTTACACTGTACCTTTAATTTAATGTAAAATAACATTCTTCCCCTGAAGAGGGAGGTGGTGGGGTGGGGGGGGGGGGGGGGGTGTTGGTGGACAATAAAAAAAAGAAAGAAATTTTGTTGGGAAGACTTGCTGTAATTGAATATTATTTTTTCTAGATCAGCTCTATTGCAACATCATAGAGGTTATCAAATTTAAATTACCATGAAACTGAAAAGTTGAATTTTTACCAGCCATTATTAGGACTAGAATATTCCTGCATGGAAGATTCTCATTCTGCATATATAGTCTATCATTGGGATGCCAGCATCCTTTGAGGTAACTGCCTACTAGGTAAGGAATAACCAAAAAAAAGCCCCAGAATTTGTAGAATGAAAGGGTTAAATGTGGTGCTGGAGCTGTAGTCATTAACACTATTAAGCATAGCGGCTTGTTCTCAAGAAATGTAAGACTCTTCCAAAGAATCACACGCACATTTGCTACCGTACTATTGCTTTGGTCCTCAAGGACCTACAGACAGTCCATGTGTTTGCTCCTGGGAGTTGGGAGGGAGCAAAAATGTGGACTGTTTGGCAGGGAGTTGGGAGGGAGCAAAAACGTGGACTGTTTGGCAAGGAGCTTGGAGGGAGCAGAAATGTGCACTGTATGGTGGGGAGCTGGGAGGGAGCAAAAATGGGGACTGTCTGGGAGGGAGCAAAAATGTGGACTATCTGGCAGGGAGCCGGGAGGGAGCAAAAACATGGATTGTCTTGCAGGGAGCTGGGAGGGAGCAAAAACATGAACTTTCTGGCAGGGAGCTGGGAGGGAGCAAACATGTAGACTGCCTGTGGGTCCCTGAAGACCTTACTGGGAAACACTGCTTTAGGCAGCACTAAATTAAGCACCTAGAAGTCTGACATGTGACAAAAAAACTGTTTTTTTGTACTGTCTAAATCGGAAATTGTTAATGAGAGAGGAGCTAGCAAGTATGAGGAAAGGTCAGCCAGCTCTTCATTATGACAAAAAGTCACTTCATTTCATTACATTGACTAAACTGACCTTTATGTGCATAATTAACATTTAAAGAAGAGAAGGAAAGTTTGACTTTTTTTACCAGTCTTCTCTATTACTGTTGTTGTAAATCATTGGTTCAGTTTCATCTCAATATAATTAATGCTTGAAGTTTGCTGCAATTTTTTGTACTTTTATACATCTAAAACTCCGAAAAACTGGGATCGTGATCCAAATCATTCATGTGACAGAAAAGCATAGCTGAGGGCAAAGCATTTATCAAAGTTGGGCACAAAGAGAAGCCCAAAATGCGCAGGCAGAACTTCCCACACAAAACCTGGGATATAAAAAACAAAACTTGATGAGAAAAAAACGGTACGTTTTGTAAACGCAGGGGCAGGTGTACGCAACATTTTGGATTCACTGGAAAAAGAGGACACCCACTGTAAAGCAGGGATCCGCTGGCAAACCAGATGAATGACCATGCGCTTTGCAACAATTTGTATCACCAAGCAGCGTTTTCATATGACAAACAGTAGATGTGAAAAAATATGAATTTCTATTTATTTGAGTATGCCAAAGACTACATTTTTGCCATGGAGATTTTGTCAAGTATTATGTCTTGTCATCTCTTCCCACGGATTGTAAATGACTGCATCTGTACTGTAAGTTAGGCATCAAACATTTGCATGCATAGATTGGACTCAAAGGCAAATTTTAACAAAGGACCGGAGACTTTGTGGCAGGAAAAAAATCATAATCAAGCAATCCAAGCCCGAAAGTGGCAGAGGCAGAAACAGTATCTAGAACATCGAGCAAAGCGACACTGGATGAAACAGGTGAAGGTCAGGTGAGGAGTGAACAGCAGGTATATGAATATGGCTCTGCTGGTCCCCCGGGGAAAAGTGCGTCCGATCCCCCTGCATGGGCTCCAGTGTCGGATCTGGCGGGTCAAACACAACCAGTGCATTAAGCTCTCTCTCCTGCAGTGCTCCTTCTGGGCCTGGCAACGTGGCAGTTGATCCTGAGAGCTCGATCAAGCAACTTTCCAGGAAACTCTCATGTACTTGATTCAACCTTAATTGTAAGGTATGTGATTTTAACCCAGCGCATTTCTTGTCAAATTCAGCAGAGTTCTCCGCACAGTTTGCTGGCAGTCCATTCAGTGTTCGCACTGAAAAAAAAGAAGAAAAGAAGGACGGTACATGTATGCAGCTTTGACTCTGTAAATGGGAAAAAAAACAAGTGACTGAGACTGAGCCACACAAGGCTGATCCAGCCAATCAGCAACAAGTAGCGTTCATACACAGGGGAGATGGGTAATAGGAGACCGGGGAAGCGGGAAGGAGAAGGGGGAGCAGCTTCAGGGGCTTGCTTAAAGTGAAGGGTGGGATTTTTGGTTGGATACTTTGCTGGTTTCACCAGAATCATATGCCCTTGCTTTAGACTCTCCCCCTCATCTGTAAGTCAATGGGAGAATATGCTTAAGTCAAAAAAAGCGCACAGCTATGTACTTTTTTGACCCCAATGTTAAGTAGGTAACTTATTTGGATGATCAAATTAAAGAAAATTATTTCCAATGGAACTCTTCTGATACTGGTTTTCTAAGGTATTCTTCAAACATGACTGCTTTTCTAATTAATTTTAAGCTTAGTGTCTTCGCTTTGAGTTATTCCGGTTACTCCCTCATTTGTTCAGCACTCGTCACTCTTCAGTGGTCGCCTGGGATGTGAGGAGTACAGTGTGAGAGGCAAAAAAAAATGTTCTGCAATACAGCACAAGTTGAGTGCAAACAAAAGGAAGAAATTTGGGGTACAAACTGAAATATAAACTGAAATATTATTAGATATTCTTTCACATGCATAGAAAAAAATCCCCAAAAAAATGCAACATACCCACAAAAATACATGCAAGTACAGAGGTCATTTATGGGAAAGGCCAGCGGAGCGTGAGTCGTAGGGAGAGCTGCAGCCGGTTGGGCATCGCGAAAGGGATCCATGGAGGTCAGGCTAATCACAGCAATGTGAAACTGTGCTGGGTACCTGATCTCTGAAGGAAGGAGATGCCGGGCTGCTCTGGCCTTCTGCCCTGGCCTGGCTAATGCAGACAAATAGCCCGTGCATTTATTTTTTGTTCACTGCCCACTTCTCTCCATGGATCTGAATGTAAGCAGTGGGCTGTGGATGTTCTGCTGTCTCTCTGTACCTCCAGGTAAAGGCGGTAAGCAGCCTAACACTGACAGCCACTTGCAATGCATGCAAAACATACAAATAGTGTCCACAGGAATAAAATAATGCCGTCTTTCTCACATTTAATATGCCATTAACCGTCCCACAGACACTGCACCAACATTTATAGACAAGTACTCTCAAAGTGAGAAAATACAGATGGAGCATCATCTACTTCACACGAACATAGATAAGTCAAAAAATATAGCCAAGAGCTCTACATTCCAAATAATTAAAAAGAAAAATGATTTTCATCACAATCCTTTATGCAGAAAAAGCCTTACAAAGGAGACATATTCATGGATATCTTAAAATTTTCAGCTTTTAACTTTCAAATAGTTTTATCCTCAGATCTCGAAAGTGTTTTGCCTGTGGCCATGCATCATAGTGCCTCATAATGGCTCATAATGCCTCATACTTGATACATTTTTGTAGCGTCATTGAATTGAAAAGATACACTCATTCATTTGGATCATCACACTCTTGGCGTTCTGTCTGGGAACCAGGAAGGAGCGATGATCCATGCAGTGGCACTGGTTTTCAGAAAAGGAAGCTTTGTTCAGCCTGGCATAGACATGAAACAAACGTAGACAGTGACACACAACAATGACAGTTAGGAAAGCTGGCGAGGGCGAGCACTTATATACACAGATAACAAGTAGTACACAGTGGGCAGGTGTGGACCATAACAATCAATTAATTACAAGGGATGAGACACAGCTGGAGTAAACCAAACAAGAGTGCACAGGATGGCCAACTGTGATATCACAAGCCTACTGGCCACTTTATTAGGTACACATGTTCCACTGCTCGTTGTAGCAAACATACACACTTTGTGTGCGTGCGTGCTTGTGTGTGCATGTGTGTGTGTGCATGCATGCGTGCGTGCGTGCGTGCGTGTGTGCGCACACATGCATGCATTCCTGCTTGTATACGTACATGCGTGTGTGTGTATCATAATCCCAGGACAGGGAATACAGAGTAAATATCTGACTCCAATCACAAGGCAGACAACAAGGACATCAGGAACGCAAGCCGGAGCAGTAAGTAGCTCTACATCTAAAACAGGTTGGGAAACAAGCTCCCAGTACGGTGAATTACTGTGCAAATTACAAGCGCTTCACTGAAACCGGCTGCTCTCAATATTTCCCCTTTAATAAAGTTAATGATGTATGAATGTGTATGACTCAGTGCGCTAAGTCTCAATACCTGAGATCAGAAAATCACCGGTTTGAGCCCCAGCATCGGCACAACAGTCACGTGTGGGTGGGCCCTTGAGCGAGGCGCTAACCCCCCAGCACCGGGGGTGCTGCATGTCAGCTGACCCTGTACTGTGTCCCACAAGCTATGGAGAGGAAGAAGGGCTCAGTGAAGAGAAGCATTCCAATGTACGAACAGCAAATAACGCATGTTTGTCTTGTTTTAGTATTCAGGGTAGCTGGAGCAGGACCTGTCTGGACGTGGCTGGATTGATGCTTGGCTTGACGTCGGCAGGAAAATTCTATTAATAACTGGACTGTCTTTTGCCTGTCCATGTTTGTGCATTAAAAAGGCCAGAAATATAACTGTCATCAGTCTGAGCAACCTGTTTGGTCTCATTGTAACGTTCATTTCCAGTATGCTATTTTTTTTAATTATTAAATACAATGCAGACGATTGCATAATAATAATAATAATAATAACAATAATAATAATAATAATAATAATTATTATTATTATTATTATTATTATTATTATTATTATCAATCAATAAGAATCACTGAAGACAAAACCATGGATGCAAACTGTAAAGTGATGATAAAACAACACAAATGTTAATGCAAAGTTTTTAACAGCCTGACATGTGATCAAGCAGGAGGTGAGCTGTCAGAATTCATTGAGGTTACTCAAGGAATAAAATTTCCTTTTCATGAATTATGGGAATTGGGCAGAATGGAATCAATACTGCACCAAAAGTAAATACCACAAAACAAGCAAATAAATAAATCAACCGACGCATTCGTTCTAAAAGTTTTCCAAGCACCACAGTGCAACAGGACTTGGGGAAATAAACCCATTTATACAGGTGGTATAAACTGACAGAAACATCCTCTATTACCTCACTGGTTGTTCTGAGCCATTCCCTTCCCTGCGTAGTTTTTCATAGCCCAAAGGTTTCCAAAATACTTTTGACTATATAGTGTATAAGCACTGTAACCAATGTAATAATAACAGCAATAATTGATACTTTATTGATTACCGTAGGGAAATTTCCTTTACACCTTCACTCTGTAGGAGAGAGCAATCTGACCACAAAGGGCAGTCACCCATAGCATCACCCAGGGAGCTGAGGGTTATGGGCCTTGCTGAAGGACCTGCAGATGAGGTTGGGCTCAAGCTAGTGATCTTCTATCCACAGGCACATAGCTTTAGCCCACTGAACCACATACTCAAAACAAGATATGTGTATCATGTAATAAATAATGCTGTTTTAATTATCCATAACCACTATAATATGATTTGGTAATAAAGTTCATCTCCATTTTTCTCTATTTATTGGTTGTTCATAACTAAATGATGGTTATTCAGAACTAAACAAATGCCAGCTGGACAGGCACACTGAGACAGGCAACCTGGAGTTTTAGTAAGGAAAGTCTCCCTTTGTAAGTGGCAGCAAGGAAGATAAAACACAACAGATAAGGCCTACAATCAAAATCATAAAATTTAAATTTGGGGAGAATACGATTCAACATTATATTTCCATCGGCAAGTTTCATGCTTGCTCAGGATCATAAGGAGTAACATCGTATCTCTGGGGCAGGTTGTGTGTTTCTGACCTCAGCTCTTTTTGAGTAGGTTTAGTTTATAGATTATTTGGTCTCTAGCCTGCTGTTACTGTGTGTGTGTGTGTGTGTGTGTGTGTGTGTGTGTGTGTGTGTGTGTGGGTATACCTATCCTTATGGGGACACAATGTCCCCATAACGTGATAAATATCCGATTCTATCACTCTATTTTATAAAAATCGGTGACTGCTTTGAAAAAGTTTAAAACGCAAAAACTCTTGTATTTTGCTTGGTTACTTATGGTTATGGTTAGGGCAGGGTGGGGGTTATAGTTAGCGTTAGCATTTCTCCCATACAAGTGAATGAGCGGGCCCCATAAGGATAGGTATACCCTACATGTGCGTGTGTGTGTGTGTGTGTGTGTGTGACAAAATTAAGGCTATATTACTTTGTGTAGTGACTGACGTGCAAAACCTTGTAATGGACATTTTCAACTAAGATTTCTTTCCCTGCTGCAATGAATGTTGGACCATTTCTGCCTAGACACGTGTATATATATGTATATATATATATATATATATATATATATATATATATATATATATATACACACACACACAAGTCTCAGCAGTCAAGAATGCTTAAAGATATTTATATGGGCTGTAAGTGTACTTCTGCTCAGAACAAAAAAACACAACTCAGCATTTGAAAATGTGCAAAAGTAACTCAATAAAAAAACAGTAAGAATTTGTTCTCTTCTCCAAAAAGTCAACCATTCCATACATTTATCGAATTTTATCGCCAGCTTACTTAGTTATGAATTTCATTAGTTTAAAAAAGTCAGCGAGATACTGATTAGCTACACCAGGTGTGCTAGTGATCGTGTCAAAAAATATGTGGGTTTGTTCTATGGAGGCTGCAAATACTGGGGTCATTTTAGCAGAGGCTTTGAAATGGCTAAGCTAACACACTTTGACAGGCATAATAGCACAGTTTTACACCAACATTTATTTGAGCATTTTCTTTTCATACTGAAAATTATCTGAGTTAGCCAATCAACAGCTAGCTTCCCGTTTGACAAACGATATCTCAGTGTGAAAATGACCATCACGGGGAAACAGTGTTTGGATGTTCTCTGGCTTTGTGAGCACTGAATGATGAACATACATTGACAGCATATTCAAACTCCTTATAAGGACATGTCACTACCTCACATTGCCTTACATGTCCATTTAAACGAGCTAGGGTTATGTGAATTGGTTTGATGGTTTGATATTTCGATCTGTAAATGAAATACAAACGAGCCACATAATTCATTGAAGTCTGACGTCATGGGAACAAAGAATGGCAGCATGTCCAATGACAGAGTAGTCTCGGATACACAAAAGCACCAGGCAAACCGAGGAGAGACCAGAAGAAGCGGATTAACACAAAGATGCTCTTTATATCAGTCCTTAAAAGGACCACACAAACAGGGAAGTCCAACATGGCAGCCAAACGTGGGGAGGTTACACATGAGATGGGAAAGCTCACAAACGATAGCGCATCAGGATTACACATACTGTACAACACAGGGAAGGGGACGCGCAATCACACGATACACACCAAGCACAAATATTCACACGAACAAATAAAAACTTACAGGACATATACACTAACACCCCCCTAGAGCTATAGTACATTTTTAGTCACATATGCTGATATTCCATATGTACAGACACAGCCACCTGTCTGATGCAGGCCTGCCTGAGCTGGGAGGTGCGTGCAAGCATTTCGTTTGGGTAACACAATGCTTGTGATGAGTCTGTAGGACATGAGAAAGAACAGTATGCAACAATGTGTTCTTAAACAATTAAGGAGCTATATCCTGCTTTTTAACTTGCTTATATGACTTTAGAAGTTTATTTGATCATTAGAACCTAAAGCTTAAAAGAAAACCTTTAATGGAATATGTCTGATTTGGAAATTCAAAATTCTCAGGGATGTACAAAAATCATTACATAAAATTTGGGATGCACCAATCCAATATTTTCACTCCTAGTAACCTTATCTGGATCTATAATGTATCTCATACTGTGCACCGACCCAAAATTAGTTTAAAAAAAATAAAATAAAAAAATGTTTATACCTTGCATGTGAAACTCATTGATTTCATATTTAATACAAAATGTGAGACTTTAACTATATCACTTGTGGATTTCCATACAGTTTTTTTTGTAATCTTATTTTAGGCTCCAGCAATAAAAAAAAATATGATATTATTGTAAAAATTTGCTTGATATTATAATGATTTTTCTGTCTGGCTAAGCACAGTCTGATAAGATGAGAGGCTGCCTTGCCACATTATTATTAGCATCAAGTTCAGCAGCGGCATCCCTAAACCTCCACAGCGACACCAAGGTGCCGCCAAGAACAAGTGACTCATTTGCGAATGTAAATGAGCTAAATGGGGCGACGCTCCATAGTTCACAGTCTAACACTGATGGCAAAAGCTTACATTTGTATGCATATAATGACAAGAGACTGTGACACAAGGTAACTATTTGGGTATGATAATGATTTGGTGAGCTAGGTTTCTAAAACACGGAGCAAAAATGGAATGAACATTATTTATAATATAAAGCTAATAACTGGGACACTGCATCCTTAAACCCAGTTATTAACCTGTTAAATAACCTGCTAAAAACACAAGAATCGTTTGTTACACAATAGTGATGCAGTTACACATAAAACAATTGCTGAAACAAACAACATTCAGGCCAGTCACCACTGAATACAGCAACTTTATTTAACTTATAAACAAAGCAAGAGGAACAATGGACTGTAGTCAGATGCTGTTATTTACTGCGATTCACTGAAGCAGTTATCACATATCACCAGTTAACACTGCACACTCTCCCGGTCCCCCACTGTGATACACTGCAAACCAAGGTAAAGATTGAAACTACATTCACACTTCTCCTCAAACACAATATTTCTGACCCTAGCATTGGCAGATCAACAGCAGAATAAAACAAAAGGTAGAAATGCAAAATAACTGGTAGGATAACATAACCAGCAACATGACATGAAAAACTGGCACCGTGGAAGATGGTCTTGCAGTTACTCACAAGGTTCGCTGGCAAAACTCTCATGCTATGCAGGGAATGCTGTTCAGTCAATGCCACTACAGCCAGCACTACCCAGCCAGTTTCTGTAGGATACAAAAGGGAGGTAGAAACAGCAGTCACCCGACTAATAAAAGTTTGGCCATATCATGACCACGTACTTATCGATACAGTAAGTATGATGCATAAAGAACTGTAAAATTGCAAGCCGCAAAGTCAGATACTCAACTCAACAAAAGTTTTTACTATTTTTTAAGCTGTGACCTCGGGTCATCATCATAATTAAAATATGAATAAAATCTGCAAATAAAGTAATAATTAACTCAGTTTTTGTTAGGTATTATAACAAAAAAAAAGTCTTTAAGCAGATTCAAGCTAAATAGTATTTATGGAGCCAAACAGGCAGGAATTTATTTGATGATGAGGGATAATTTATTGTGAATTATCTGCTACTTTCCTTATTAATGTTTGATTTTTTTTTCCAGGGCCATTTTTTACTTTCTCAGTCACTTAATTACTCACTTTATATAATGACTTCAACATGATCCTGCAAAAATTACACTCTGACAAACTGTCTGGATTTCACTCACCGAAGAGTGCCAAGTAAGCTTTCTGGCTCTTACCAGGTTATTGTGAGATGGGAACATAGTGACAGGTGCTGGGAAGGAAGGATACTGGATTTAGCGAGGGGAACAGGGAAGAGGAGAATCTGAAGACAGAGGCAAAATTATGTAGAAGCTGCTGGTTACAGTAAATGAATACAGTCTGTAATTATGCTGCTTACTAACTTCACTACTCATTTGTAATCATCAGCAGCCCTACACATGCACATCGACATATGGTTGTAATGAACGCGATTTGTGTCTTTTGATCAATACTTTAGTAATATAAGTGGCACGGTGGCCCATCTCTGCTAGAAGCTTCCAGAGTCTCATTGTCAGAACCTCCCTGACATTTGCTAAAAGTGCTCGAGAGAGAGAGAGCGACCTGATTCGTGCTTGGTAACTAAACCGGTCGTTTTCATTTGCAGGCACACTTTACGTTTGAACTTTTTTGACGTCTTTATGAATTTTATTCATTTCCTAAGTTGTAGCCTAGTCAATGGGTGTTAAGCCGAGTGATGGGAGAGCCACCAAAACAAAGAAAATGTAAAACACACATTTCTTCAGAAGACGCTAAAGTTTACCCATGATTAGAACCCACCTCTCAGCTCATTGTACCGTCGTAACAGAGATTTTCCATTAAACTTCACAGAGCTCTTCAGTCTGATGAACCCAGTACCATAGGGCCCTAAGTCTTTTAAGCCTACGTAGGTGGTAAGTATTGGTGCGAATGTCCATGGTACGTTATAGAAAAAGTCACAGACAAAACTCACAGAAGTATTACATAAGGTGATGATATGAAGGATAGCTTACATCTGAAGCGTTGCTTTATTTTTTCAGGCAGAACAGCATGTTAGAGAGGTCAAGTGCATGGAGGGATGCTGGAGTATCTCAAAGTTTATTTTCAGTAGACAGGAAAAGTCTGACAGAGACTGTGGCAGGAGCAGAGGTGTACGTTACAAACATAAAGGAGAGCTATTTAGGAAAATGTTTCCCGATTCTGAAATAGCCAAAGATTATGGCTGCTTATCAACCAAGACAGCAGCAATAGTCAGGAATAGCATTAGAGACTGATTGCTCTTTACACTGGGACCAAAGAAAATGCCATACAGTATTAAGGTTGATGAGAATAATGATGTCATGTGTGAAAAGGAATGTGCTAAACTAGAGCGGTATGATGATGAAGTCCAAGACTAAGTCACAGTTGGATTTGTAGATCTGCCAGCATACGGTGCTGGAAACATATTCAATAGCATTTCATCATCTATGCGTAAGAAATGCTTGAATGGCATAATTGTATAGGGTTTAGTGGTGACAACTGTAATCTGAGGATTGGCAGAAACAACTGTGTGTTATCAAGGATTTTTACAGTATTGGCTGGCCAATACACCTTCTTAGAATTTATGCCAACACTTCTGCTAAGGAGCTCTCACTGTCATCTGAAGAGCTTCTCATTGACATCTTTTAAAGTTACTAGGTAAGACCTAATTACAGTTTCAAGAGTTCTGTCATTCTGGTCAGAAGAGATTGTGAAAGCAGAGCCCTAAACGCGGCACTCTTTAGGAACTGGTTTGTACCCCCTGCTTACCAATGGCCAGCCTTTCTTTCATACTTTGAGTCAAAGAGTGAGAGAGAGTCAGCAGTCATTTCATATTCAGACAATGCTGAAAAAACCCAGCTGAAAATATACGCATGCTTTTTGCCACACAATACTTTGAGAAATGTCACACAGTACTTTGAGAAATTCTATTCAATTTCTCAAAGAAGGCACCTATTCTCCACAAATTGGATGAGAGTGTAGGAGAGAGTCTGTGTGACATAGCAAGCAGGCGTATTCTACCAAAGGTACTGAGAGAAGAAAACATTTAGCATATAGATGTGAGGAGCCCTGACATTCATTGCCCAGATAAAGAGCTTTTCACTGGATATCTGGCAAGGAGGTAGTTAGTAACTGAGGAAGCACAAAAGATCCCCTTCATATGACACAGCATTTCTTCAAAGATGCCGGAACATTCTACATGAGAACCTTTCAAAAATTTTGCCGAAGTTCCCAAGAACAGGCCAGATTGGGCGATATCTCTCAGTGGTCATCACAGAGATCCAGGATAAGTCCAAAGCAGATTGTGACTTTGGCTGAAAGATCTCCCATTCTTTTAAGGGGAGATGAATGTCTGAATTTTTGGATTATGTCTCAACTATCCTGGAAGGGTTTGAGCCTGACCACAGATGTTGACTAGTTGATGAGTTTTGGGGGAAGCTGTCCAAAGTAAAATCTGTGAGCACAGGGTAGATGAGATTGAGATTCACAGAGCTGTAGAAGTTGATGAAACAAATTCTAATTGCGATGTTAAAAGGGCATTCAGCATGAAAGAGGATATTCAGAAGTCATTTGTATTACATATCACTAGGGAATATAACGTCTTGCAAAATTAACGAATTCATTGACACTGACTGTTATAACCTTGAACCTTCTGACATGCTTCACTAAATCTGCCAAGCAAACCACATCACAATACAAGATCAGTTAAACAGAAATACATTCTTAGCAGAGAGAGTTCAGAGCCAAATTTTCTCAATAGTCATTAAGCTTGTTTCTAATATGTCTAATATGTTTGTAACAGTTACATTAACGATTAGATAGTCTGGCACTTGGAGAGGGAAGATACAGATAAAGGCACGACCAAGTCCTGGAGACCATTGCTGAAGCCACCAGCACAGGACCCGAGTGGGCCAAGAGTACCGCCCTCCCTTCCCAAACAGGCTATCGCCTTTGTTAGGGCTGGGCAGCAGCCCAAACCCTCCACAAAAAACATTTGCAGTCACTCTGGCCACTGCTAGTGATTGACAACTGTTGGTGAACCTAGAACAGCAACTGAAGTTCCCCATTCAGATTGTGACCACCCCACTGCAACTGGACATGGTCCTCAAGTCTGAATCCAGCAGGCAAGTCGTGCTGCTGTGGCTGACAGTCCTTGGTAGGAGGCTTTTGAAAAGAAACTCTCCAAATATACAGGACATGTCAGAGACTGCCAGCAGTCTGGAAAGCAAAGCGTCTCCCAGTAGGGGTGGGATGCAGGGATTTTGCGACCTGATCTCAAATGAGAGTCTTCAGTTATTGGGGCACTGAGGGAGAGAGGAGAAGGAGAAGCATCCACAACAGCAGTGAAGTGGCAAAGAGAGCCTCAAGATGACTGCGGTTCAAGGCAGGTAAGCCATGGGGTCAGAGCAGCCAGCCATCTGGATGCAACCTTGGATCTGATCAGCTCCATGAGGGTCACCTAGAGGAGGTATGATGCTGAAAGACCTGAAACATCAGATGCGTCCAGGAACATCACTGAATATGTGTCCCGAAGCACCAGTAGATGTATTTGCAGTGTCGTTTCTAACATGTTTATCATAGTTACACAGTTTTCTTCTTGTTATGTTTCCTCTCTTTTTGTCCCGGGGGGGGGAGGGGGGGGTTGCATTGGGGGTGTCCTCACTTATCTACTTCACCCATCTCCCTTAAGAGTGTGGGACGTCTGCTTACATCATGTTACATAATTATCCCTTTGGGTTTCCTCCCGCATTCCAAAGGCATGCAGCTGGGCCAGTTTGCATCTCTGCCTATAGTGTGTGACTGTGTGTGCGTCCTGCCATCCAATAGAGTGCTATCTAGCATGGGCTCCAATCCCCCCGCACGCACCGGCCCTGCCCCATGTCTCTAAGCAGGATAAATAATTAAAGGCGACCAAACTGGTCTTATTAACTTACAGCTATGTGGGTTTGCTTGCACAGTCCAAAGACATGCAGCTGGATGACGTGATATCTCTAAATCTCCCATTGTGTGTGAGTGTGTGTGGCAGTGATGCAACTCAGCATACATGAAAATGTTTACAGTAAAATAAACAAGAAGTTTTCATAGAATAAAAATAAATTGCATCATGCTGTCACTGCATCCAGGCAACCTTTGTATGATGCAAAATAATCATTTTTCATTTTGACAAAGTTACAATTGCTGTCATTATGCCTCCCATTAGACAGAAATTAGCTGACAGTAAAGAATAACTATATTGTTTAAACCATATGCTTATTTAAAATATTTATCAGTTTGTTACTTACAGTGCAGTCCCCTCCTATCTGGACAGACACTTTGGCCTTGTACATCATCACGATGGCTTTGAAGTGAAGGAATCCCAAACTGCATAAAGTGAACATTGTCACATGTGATTTAAGGCTATGAACTACAGTCATAATAAAAATGCAAAGCCTTCCTTTCATTCTATGTAAATATTTACAGTATTAGGCGTAAATAATTGTATGGTCCTCTCATACTTCTATAAACTATTGATTATAACCAAATTTTAAAAATCCATCCATCCATTTTCCAAACCGCTTATCCTACTGGGTCGCAGGGGGTCTGGAGCCTATCCCGGAAGCAATGGGCACGAGGCTGGGAACAACCCAGGATGGGGGGCCAGCCCATCGCAGGGCACACTCACACACCATCCACTCTCACATGCATTCCTACAGGTAATTTAGCAAGTCCAATTAGCCTCAGCATGTTTTTGGACTGTGGGGGGAAACTGGAGTACCCGGAGGAAACCCCACGATGACATGGGGAGAACATGCAAACTCCACACACATGTGACCCAGGCAGAGACTCGAACCCGGGTCCCAGAGGTGTGAGGCAACAATGCTAACCACTGCACCACCATGCCGCCCCATCCCTCTATTATATATATATATATATATAAAAAAAAATGATACCAATGAAACATTAGTGAACAAAATACAAAAACAGAGGAGACAGGATTCAAACACACAACAGAGGAGATAATAGGCAGCCACATGCTCCACTTGTTGTGTGTGTATATATATATATATATATATATATATATATATATATATATATATATATATATATATATATATATATATATATATATATATATATATATATATATATATATATATATATATCGTGGTTTATTTTCTGTTTTGGTTTCTTGCTTAGTGCCTTGGTTGGTTTTACTTGTCTTTCTTATTTCTCCAGTATTAGATTCTGTTTTCCTTGTTTTTTTCGTCAGTTCCTAGTTCCCCTGTTTAGTTTCTGAGTAATTCTGAGTTTCACCTGTTGCCTGTCCTTGTGCCTGTGCCTGTGTGTTTGTCTGATTACTCGTTGCCCTGCACCCTCCCGGACTGGTTAATTGTCTATGTCTCACTCCTGCTTGTCGTTAACCTGTTCAGTTTTTTGTATTTATGTTGCTGCCTGAGTTCAGTTCCCCAGTGGCTCATTGTGTTGTGTATGTGATGGATGTTGAATGTTGTGTGACTTGCAAGCTGCCTATCTCATTTGTAGTTAGTCTATGTTTTTCTGCTTTTGACCCCTTGTGGTCCATTTTGTGTTTTTACTGTTCCTAGTGTTTTCTGTTAATAAATCCTGTTCGTCCTGTGAGCCGCCAGTGGGTTCTGCACCTTCCTGCCTGCACCATGCCCTGCTCCCGTGCCCGAGCCCTTCGGGTCCTTGACAAGACTACTGTGCAGTGGATGAGACAATAATAATTTCACTTACAAAGAAAATCCCCTTATCAATGGTCAGTCAGAGAAAAACACTCGGCAGGACGTAGGTGCAGCCATCTCCAAGACAACCATAAAAAAAAATGGCAAGGTATAAATTTAGATTATACCACAAGATGGAAACAACTGGTAAAGTTCAAGAACATAAATGCCAGGTTACAGATTGCTGAGACGGATATCAAGCAATCTCTTCAGTTTTTCAACGTCATGTGGAAAGATGAGTTTCACCTGCACCAGAGCGATGGAACGATATCAATATGGGGAAAGAAAGTGACCATCTCATGATCCTAAGAATACCACTTCCCCAGTGAGACGTGATGGTGGCAGTGAAAAGGCTTTGGCATGTACACTGGAACTTACCACTGTTACCACTGGAACTGGTTCCTTTCAGTATTTCCATGAGGTGGCTGCTGCTAAAAGCAACAGAATGAATTCTGAGCTGCACAGAGACACATTGAGTTATTTTTGTACCTCAATTACATTTAATGCATTAATACCTTGTTGCTTGTGTCTCATATTTCTACATCTAAAAATTCCCTTGACAACCACAATATGTTGTCTAATATTGCTGGTTGCGGTTCGTGAAACTTGCCAGTGGAATAACCTTACATTGTTTTTTATCCTTTAGAAACTTTTAATTATGAATTATCGACATGTTGTGAACCTATAAATAAATAAAAGGCTGTGTCCCATTTTGATGCAGATTGATTCTCCGAACAACTAACAAAACGACATGGTGTTCATTGTCTTGGGGTAACGGTGGTGTTTCATATGAAGTTACCTGTGTTTGACCTATGAGCTTTGTTTGCCTCTCCTATACTCATTTAGCATTCACAGTTTCTGTCTTTCTGTTCATCTTTTCTCTACATGCCCTTATAAATGCATAAACCGCAAGCAGGGATGGACATAACTGCTACGCAAGTTAAAAAAAAAAAAGTTAAATACGATACGTGCGACAATCGATTGTGGTAACGGTGTAAATGCGTACTTATTTTATGCATTTGCGCTGATACGAAAACAACATATAATGCATTTTAATCTGTATATGCTAACTCTACTTCATTTGTGGTATACTGCTTAAAATGCAAGGCACTTTCAAGTCATAGCACAGAAATGCACATAAAATAAGTACGCATTTGTGCTTTTACAATCAATTGTCAAATGTATCAATTTTAAAGGTGAATGTTCATCAGTTATGTTCATCTCTGTCTATAAACTTGTTCTATATGTTAATTATTTTAAAATGAAACCGTGAAGGAAATGATATTTAAAAATTTATTATCATTAAATCATCAAAATGATAATAATGTTCAATAACACATTATGATGGAATTTTTATGATACTGATGGACAATGAGAACGTCTAACGCAACCTCTGCACACACCAACTGCTGGGAAGGGGCTTAGCCATAGATTTAAATCACTGGCGATCTCAGGAGGTGGGATGTTTACGGATTCTCAACATCCATATCAACATTAGGAGTCAAAGGTTCCCAGCAGAACATCGCCCAGAGAATCCCACTACCTCCACCGGCTTGCCTCCTTCTTAGAGTGCATCCTCGTTGCCAGACTTGCTCTCCATTCAGTCAGTCATCTCCCCGTTTGACCAGCAGGTGTCCCTGGCTATCCTGTCTCCCGTTGTTTTCCAGGTCTGTTCTGTCCCCAGTGCTTTCCCCTCGCGCATCAGTGAGCTTTTGGCGACCATGCCCATATCGCTGGTTCACTGGTTGAACTCCCTTGGACCACTTTTAGTAGGTACTGACCACTGCATACTGAGAACGCTACACAAGACCTGCTGTTTTAGAGATACTCTGACCATCTAGCCATCAGAATTCGGCCCTAGTCAGAGTCACCTTATTCTTGCCCATTTTACCAACACAGCAACTTCAAGAACTGACTGTTGCCTCGCCTGACATTAATTGGTACCCATGACATGTGCCATTGTAATGAGATAATCAATGTTATTCCCTTCATCTGTCAGTGGTTATGACTGATCGGTGTATGTAGTGCCTTGCATCTACACCTTTCAAATATTTTTAGAAATGACTGGCTTAGAAATAATACACACATTATGTTGCTTAGTTGTTATTTTATTGCAAAATGAGATTAATAAAGCTTCATCAATCAATTAATCATATGTCTGCAGACAGAAAAGATAAAACGTTTTCAGTCTCCAGCCACTTAATGTCTGAGTGACCCTGAGACTGCTTGTGTCTTGGACTCATCAGAAAATAACAGCTCTTCCCACATATTTTGACAAGTAGTCTGGATCACATTAGTGTCTGGTAAACTTCAAATGGGCTTTGCGATATTTCTTTTTTAACTTAGAGGTTTTTTTTATGTCACTGTGGCATCCAGGTCAGCATTAAGAGTTCTTGAGGCCTGATGTAGCCTTTCAGTACTGTACGTCTGTCACCAAAACCCAGCAGCTCTTGTAGAGTAATTTCTAGCTTCTGAGTAGCTTATTTCATATGATTGCTTGTTCAAATGGTGAGTTATGAGAAGTGCTCACAGAGGTATTCATAACCTTGCATATTATTTTGCAGCCTCTCAATGTATTTGTTTAACTTTATCTCCAACTTTAGGATATCATTTCAGCTTCACTTTCATGCCTTTCCTTTTGGGATCCACAAATAATCCCTACAAAGACTGGTAGCTTTTACACCGATGCACAATTGTAAGTGACATAAGCTTCTGTGGTAAGGCAATTTCTTTCACCTGAGTTACAGAGCAGTGGGTCTAATTTCTGATTTAGTCTTTTCTGAAGATTATTAATTGTCATTTGAAACATTTCAGGTTTTAGCTTTAGTTACGTGTTTTGTGTGAAAAGTACAAACAAAACATTGATCTGGTAACTAAATAACGCTACACACAAATGAACAAATGCATAAACAAATAATGATTTATTTCTCTATGGAAACAATGCACTGTACTGAACATCTTAAGTGCTTTGCCTAGATCTATATACATTGCAATAACTCTTGCCAAACGGGATGTTATGACCTTTGCTAGGATTAGCGGTGAAAATGTCAGTCTTCTCCGCATGACTGCTATTGATCGTGCAACTGCAAATCCATGTCATCAATGGAAGCTTGTCCAATTGGGTCTCACCAGGAAGACAGCCTTTTAAAAGGGAGACTGATGTGACAGTGTGGAGCAACGGCAGAGTTCCGTTTCTTGACTGACGTAATTGTTAGTTTCTGAGTCTGGTTGTCGTTCACAAAGCATGTATATGTTGCTGCTGTTTGTTTGTGTGGTTCTAGTATTGGCTCAATGTTTCATTATACCATCTGATTAGTATTTTGTATTTGATATAATCTTTAACATATTGCCAGTTGGTCACCTCATATCTCCACATTTAATGGATAAATACATATAGTTACTGTCATACATTGTCACTCTCCTTTGTGATACTTCCTGATCTTAGACCGGCTCATGACAATGAAAACTATTGAAATATTGCAACCCCAGAAAAAATATGTATAATGATATTTATAACATATAAAATTATATATACAGCCATAGAAAAAATTCAGAGACCGCTCTATATTTTTAAACAAGTCTGCATTTTTAAATCCTGGTTTAATTGTGGTTCTGCTGGCAGAAGGCTACGCTGAGCAGTAAGATACTTTCAGGTTCAAACTTTCTAAGACAGCAGGACACAAACAAAAGCAGGTGACACTGGGAATGACCAACATCCAGCCATGTAAAAGGCGGAAGCTCAGTCTAATGCCAGAGATGGCCGTTAAATTATCTGACAGTTTCTCATGAATCGAAGGATGACATCAAGGGACCTTCAAAAGGAATAGAAAACATATCAGGCTCCTAGAAGCAGGACTAAGGTCCCATAAAAGGAAGGAAGAAGCCCGTCATTAATGAGAAACAGAGAAGAAACAGGATGCAGATTGCAGAAGAATAAATTGAGAAATGGGTGAAACAAAGAATTGTGCTGTGGTCTCTTATTTTTTTCCGCGACTGTAATATGTATAAGGTATTACCAAATGGGGAGGACTTCAGTCACTGACATGCAACTCGACTCATCATAAATTTGATTACTTTTGACTCGACTCAGCAAAATGGATGGAAAGACTTGGACTCAACTTGGACATGAGGGCTGATGACTTGAGGCTGATGACTCAAGAAGACTTGAGGTTATAGTCCTCCTTCTGCATATCATAATGTTCATTTTATAATTTCTGAGTATATTAATTCTCCGCTGTCTGCATTTTTATTTGGCAGAATGCATGGTTTCCTGCGATAGTTTGTTGGAAAGATGCACCACTCATTGCATATACACAGACGTAAAAACTATATGTGACCAATCATGATAGAGTGGAGATTCTCAATTCAACCTATCTCTGCCTATAAAGGAGTTCACCTACAATGTACTGTGGTGGGTTTTTGCTGCAGTAAGTTTTAATCAATAAAGGTAAAATGACATAGGCTGGGACTCAAATTACATGAATCACAGCTTGACTTGGACTTGACTCACAAAGCAAAAATGATGGAAAGACGTAGACTCGACTTGAGGATTTGAGGGCACATAACTTGAGACTTGATTTAGACTTGCAATGTTTTGACTTGAGACTTGACTCGGACTCACCAAAGAGTGACTTGTTCCCATCCCTGGGTATTACTAATTTGTAGCATGTGTATATCCATCCATAAATCAATGTTCTATAAGCACCTTTCTAGTACAGGTTTGTTTTGAGCCTGGAGCCAATCCTAGGAAACATAAAGTACAAATCAGGAGACGGACGACTATGGGTTACCAATCTGGGCAATTCCAGTTCACCAAAACCACATGTCTTTGAACTGAGATGAGAAACAAGAGCACACCATGGACGCCTGCATAAACACAGGGAAGGATGCATGCGACACACAGCTACCCATACACAGATACAGACATACACACTGGGCTGGGGTTGGAACAAAGCCCACAAACATGGAATGTCTGAAAGCATAAATGCTTAGCTGAAAGTTCTGAAACCTTCCCACACTCTCAAATATACTAAAAATTCTAACTGGAAAAGCTTTTCCTTTAAATACAGAAGGGGAAAATACTGTGATAATTAGCAGCATGAAAACTGGCAATTGGGCTTTGGGATAAAAAGAAAACTGTACTTCTAATAATTTTTCTGTTATACATGAAAAGATACACAACTGTGTATCTTAAGAACAAGCACCATACTGCGTCAGTAACAGAAATTAATTTCTCCATCTCTCCATCTCTTTTTTCCTTACTAGCTGATCATGGATTTTTATTATTAAAATGTATAGAAATTACTTGTTATGTAATAACTACAACTAATTTCTAACAGCAGACTATAAATCTAAGCACACTGTTTCAAGTAATTACCCATTAAAAGAGTTTTCCATTAATAATGCAGATAATCTAGAGTGGTCTGTGTTCCCTTGTCAATGACTGAGTCTTCCTCTAATATTGGGGCAACTGGTCTGAGGTAGAATGAATTACTCCAGATACCCCAGACAGAAAGGATGGAATTGATTAATCTATTAAGGAGCTGTAGCTCAGCAATTTCATTCTGCATCTGTATGGAGTAACTTATCATTTCCTTAATCGGTGTTATTGAGTTGCAGAGTTTTAAAGACATGCTTCTCAGCCTGAGGAGTTCTGAAAAATGCAACCTTGGATTGTCTGTAAATTGTCAGCAATGCATTTCCCTCAGTCATTAAAGTGTTCCTAATTCTTCACCCAGGAAAAAACCCGACTATGAAATATTGCAGGATGCTATTATCATTCTGAAAGCAACCACCCATCAATGTTTCGTAGTGCTCTGCGAGAAGGATCATCATCATCATCATCGTCGTCGTCGTCGTCGATCATCATCATGAATCAGTTTTCCTAGTGAAGGTACCGGTGGCAGCCTGCATCCTTCTCCATAGCCAATGAATTGTTCTGAGGGAATCCCTAGATGTTTCCAAGCCAGCTGGACGATGTAGCTTGTAAGTCACCCAGACGCTCCAAAGCAGCTGAGCTCACTCCTCTCAATCTGGAGGAGCAGGGATTCTATGCTGTCATCTTCCCAAATATCTGAACTTATTATCCTGTCACATATGCATAGTTTAAAAATGAAGCCCTTAGAGGGATTGATAACATTGCTAATATGCAGATATAGGTACAGTACATTTGGAAGTCAGTTTCGTTATTATGACACAGCTTCACGTACAGAACAAAAATATACATATTTATACATATACAATGCCTACAACGAAGAAATGAAAAGTAAACACTTCAAAAATCTATTACAATATTCCTTGATGAATTATTGTCATTTCTTAGTAATAATAATACTATCAAAATTGACTGCGACATATATGGTTTTTATGTAAAATTACGCATAAAGTTTACAGTCGACCTTCTTAAAATGTTCTTTTCCACTTTATCACAAGGTTGCAGTCAATAACGTTTGCTGCTGGAAGAGGCCCATCTCACATTGCGGGACATCCATATGCATTAGCTGTGGTTTAAGATTCATCCAGCGCCTATTCGAAAATGAGCTTTCATCAAGCTTCAAAACCAACAGATATCATAGACACCTGAATACTGAATACATCCTTGCAATATTTATAAGTAAAAATGGTGAAGCACCTGGTGTAGATATATGAAATATTACTCTTATATTAAGACAGCACACTTGCATAGATATGTTATGATGTCATAACTATGTAGAATTGATACTTTATAACCACATTTTTAACCACCATTACTCCATATAACAGATGAATGGATGCTTATCTTCCCCTCTTAAGGTCTCTTTTGTCTGAAACTTGTGCTGTGTGACACATAATAAAAATAAATTAAACGATGAGATTCACAGAAAGTTGACCTGATGAGAACTGCTATTTTTCAGACTAGCAGAGTCCTGTACGCTGATGGCTTGTGGAAATGACGCCTTCCTGTGCTTTAATTAGTCTCCCGTGTATTGTACACACATGCAGTTCTTTCCTACAACACATGCAGTTTGATAAATAAAAAGCAAAACAACTCTATATGTGAGAGGACTTTCAACAAACCCCAGCAAACCACCCCCCCCCCCAGACCCACACACACACACACACACACACACACACACACACACACACACACACACACACACACACACCACCTCCAGCCCCCCATCATCATAATTGCAAACAAGCTGTCGCCAATCACTTGAACTGATACCCTGGGTACGAGAGATTTTCAGAGTGAGCTTGAGTTCAGCTGAATCTCATTAAGAATGCAGGACTGGTAATTGAACTCAGGTAATCGCAGTTTCACTGAAGCCCCTTTGCAGATGCAGCACTACCTGGCCAAGTGGCGGTCGCTCCTTATCACAGGCTGGCTGATTGGTCGAGGCTCCCACGTCAGATGAGTCAAACCTCCCCATATCCTGGAGTTCATTTAACAAATGAGGCTCTGCAAAATCCTAACGGTCAGACAATAGATGCTTCCAAGATAGAAAAGAAAGTCAAAGAACAACAATTACGCTGCGCTGTTTGAGATGTGGATAGACGATGAGTAACAAACCAGTTATATTAAACTGCAACCACAAGTCACTGGCACTGCTATGCAGTTTAGCAGCCAGACGCTGACATGTGCCCACATGCACATATTATAGGTGCAATTTCCCATATCAGTCCATGACACCTTTATTGTTCCTGGCCAATTCAGCCCAAGTCAATTCACCCAGCATAAATTTAGGTTGTAAAGTTCTTGCCATGGAATATTTTCGTTCAGGCCTTTTCAGATGTTTTCTTTTCTTTTTGCAAAAGTTCTTTGGTTAAAATGAGACACCTGGTCCATGTTTTGCTCTGATATTAATGCTGGAGGTAGAGAGACCTGCCTTGAGGATAATCTGCAATGCAATTTAAAAAATGTAGAATTTTCTTGTTTAAAATGTTTTTTAAAGATCAAATGGGAAACATAATTAGTTCACATTCACCTTAGCTGCACTTTACATGTATTTCCGGAGTCTGTTCCATTATTTCCCCATACACCCATGTATGTTTTATCATAAAGTGAAAAAGAGATATTCCTAGGTGCTATTTAAAAATGATAGTACAGGATATACACCATTTACAAAAGAAATTCAGGCAGCATCAGATACCAAGTCGTTGTCCAAAGAAGCATAAAACTCAATTGCAAGCAGGAAAGTTTGTTACCTAGACATCCACTCATAATTTCAGTTTCAATTTTTGTCAGCTAAACCTGCCCAGCTCTGAATCCACACATTCTGGATCCAGGGTGTAGAGGCATGTGGGAATAACTTCATTAAGGTCCCTTGCTTGCTGAAGTATGATTTCGGGTTCTCTAACAGCTGAAGCAACGTGCTAATGGCAGGATACACCATCGCTACTTTGTTAGCAGCACAATCTAAGAGGCCGTTCTCCAGCCTGACGCGTCTGAGACAGTCAGGTTTCACTTGTGTATAACCAAGCTGTCTTATCAAATGATGACTTTATTTTTTCCTTTGCCGTTCCTGCTTAGCGCCAGAGAAACGTCAGCCAGCTGAGCTTCTGTCGACTACACTGGCAGAAAGAAACCAGGTACACAGTTGTTCCCTATGGTATAAACATTAATATATCTGTAATGGTACAAGCATGTACCTCAGAGTCCATTTCTGTACCATAACTTAGACTAAAAGGTACATTAACCTACAGCTACTGTATAATTGACGCTTGAGGGTACAAGCACCGGTCATAATTAATTGTACCTTCAAAGGTACAAATTGATACTTTTTTCCACAGTATACAAATGAGGGGCAATTCAGAGCAGCATCCCCTTTCCTCAGATTCGCAGTAGAATGTTCTGCAGTGGAGTCAGTGGAGTCTTGTGTCCTAGCAGAACAAAAAAAAAAAAAAGTGTCATAAAGAAGAACTTTATTGTCACACTTGTGAGAGTGAACGGGAGACAGCACCCAGCCGAGGGAAGACATTGTGAAAAACATGAAGGTCCTCCTCGTTGCAGGCCTACTCTAAAGTCAGGGAGGCCTCCTTTGGTGAAGGTAGCAGGAGCCAGACAGAGGCATAGAGGCAGAATAAATGGCAGCCTTGGTATGTCTGTTACCACCCGTTTATGTATCTGCATTGTGCGTATGAAAATTTGGAGGTATTCATTATTTAACACAAGGTGTGTGTGCGTGTATTTGAGGCATTTCTCCCTAAAATTCCCCTTGGAATTGCAAATATTTAAATCCACACCGAGTGCTTCCCTTTTTTCACAAATTATTATATTCTGTGTTGCTCATATATAACATATAGTCACAGAAACCTGCTGGAGGAGTTGGGTACGAAGGGCGTTGTTAAAGGGCCCAGGAATGAAATCATTTTGCTGACCATCCAACCCCAAACACATCCTAACTAAGTGATAGATTACATAAAATGTTGTCATATTACTGCCAACTAACATCATATTTTCAAGTTTTTGTACATATAATGTTGTTGTTACATCCCCAAGCATAACCCTATAGGTAAGGGGAGCAACATTGCAGTAGATGGAGTAGATGAGAAGACTGACTGGATCAGTTGAAATTGCTTGTTATTGCCATGGTGTTTCAGAGAAAGCATTAGTGGACTTCAGGGAGAGCCAAGGCCAACACAAGAAACAAAACAGCTCTAAGCTGGAACAAAAATGACCATGAACTAACTAACTTACAAAATAGAGCTTGCAAACATACAACTCAATTTGCTAACAACTCAAGGTAAAACAGAGGGGAAAAATACAGTATTAGTCAAACTAAAATGGCAGGTTCTCCCCTTCAAGCTTTTTCTGGCAGAGGTAACAGAAAAACAAGGACACAAAGGGTGAGTCAGTGTCTGAGTGACCAGCAGCTACAGGAAACACATGAAACCTGACCTAACCAGTAGAATACCAGCCTGACAGAGAGCACAAACATGGTGGAAAAACCCAGAATGGCCAAAGGACTTGAAGTGCAGCATCAAACAGTTTATATAGCACCTGGAGAGCACTCATTGGCTGCAGGGGCTCAGACCTCGGCCAATGACACAAAGGACAGGAAGACCAATACCCAATAAGGAAAAGAAGCAGGGAACAAAAGAGATTATAGGAGCTGAGAGCAGCACAAAAGACCTCAGCCCTTCACAGTTGTTACATTACTTTGGGGAATGTAGCAGTGCTTACATACTTACCTTAATAATCTATAACTGTAACTGTCCATAATAGACCAGTGATGATTAATCTGGACTAGTTATGTCTTTTGGCTTTACCTTGCAGTTCAGATTTGTGCATATCCTAAATACATTTTTGCATCGTGTCTGTTGCAGTAACCTATTTCAGTATGATATTTTATTGTTTTTTTCTCATTGTATTGTATCGTCTTGTAATTTGATTGTCTGATGTATTTATTTAATGAAGTATATCATTTAAAGGATGACAAAAACATGTTTGTTACGCTCTCAAGTTAAATTTATTAAAGAATTATAAGTAATAGAAACATACATTTTTAAAAAACATTTGTATATATATTTTTAATGTAAAGGCTTGCATCATCGGCCAAACAGCTAATCGACATGTAACAGGAGGACGGATTTCATTGTTAAGATTAGGGTTATGCCCATTTAAATGAATGGAGAGTCCCCACAAGGATATGAATAGCACACCTGTGTTTGTGTGTTTGTGCGTTTGTGTGAATTATGTTTATATTACCTTATTTTACCACATGTCCCCACAATGTGATAAAAACCTGTTTTTTTGTCATTGTGGGGACATTTCTCCCTTGTTTGTGCATGAGTGTTGGGGTTAGCATACAAAAGCTCGGGTTAGTGTTAGACAGCTTTTGGGTCTTACAAACATCGAAAGGAGTTTTTATGATAGTTGTCTGCCCACATATCCAGGCAAATCACATTGTAGCTGGGTTTAAAATCATTTTTCGTAATTTCCAAAGGCCTTCTGTGTAACCATAAATCCCCAAATTAAGGTTAGCCAACAAAAGCTAGGATTAGCTTTAGAAAGTTTATGTCTGTTACAGACATATAAAGGATTTTTTATTGAAGTTCCAGGCCCTCAAATTGAGGGACATCACAATTTAGCTGGGTTTGAAAACATTTTTCATACTGTCCAAGGGCCTGTTGTGTCACCTTCAGTCCCAAAATTAGATTTAGCCAACAAAAGCCACAGTTAGGGTTAGTAAGGTTATGGCTTTTACAGACTTACAAAGGTGATTTTATGATTCCACTGGGCCCCTATATCCAGGGAAACCACAGTTTAGCTGGGTTTGATCACATTTTTATACTTTCCAAGGGCTGGTTGTGTAACCCAAGTCCCCAAATTATGGTTGGCCAGCAAAAGCAATTTCTTGTTTTATTATAACATCTAAATATGAAATACATATTGTGGCAGGGCAGAAAGCGCGCTGGACTACATTCCTCCATGCTGATGCAGCATCACACCGATGGACAGATCCCCTGAAATGAAAAAAAGAAAGAAAATCGATGTGTTGAATTTGAAGTGTGCATGGCTCCAGGACAATAAGCTACCCTTGGCGAAGACTCACGGGAGAATAAAACAGCACAACCATACAAACAACACCAGTGACTGATGGGCAGTGATCACCCTTCGAGCTCCTTGTGCTGCAGGTTCTTCTGAGATGATGTTTCGCAAACAGTGGCTCTGGCCCCTAGACAAAGACCGGCCCACAGACCCCACCAGCCACTTCTTTTCTTTGCTTTTGTTGCTGAACATACACAGGTGTGCTGTATATACGCAGGTGTGCTGTACTGTATATACGCAGGTGTGCCGTATATACGCAGGTGTGCTGTGCTGTATATACGCAGGTGTGCTGTGCTGTATATACGCAGGTGTGCTGTATATACGCAGGTGTGCTGTGCTGTATATACGCAGGTGTGCTGTGCTGTATATACGCAGGTGTGCTGTATATACGCAGGTGTGCTGTATATACGCAGGTGTGCTGTGCTGTATATACGCAGGTGTGCTGTGCTGTATATACGCAGGTGTGCTGTACTGTATATACGCAGGTGTGCTGTATATACGCAGGTGTGCTGTATATACGCAGGTGTGCTGTGCTGTATATACGCAGGTGTGCTGTGCTGTATATACGCAGGTGTGCTGTGCTGTATATACGCAGGTGTGCTGTACTGTATATACGCAGGTGTGCTGTATATACGCAGGTGTGCTGTGCTGTATATACGCAGGTGTGATGTATATACGCAGATGTCCTGTACTGTATATACGCAGGTGCGCTGTACTGTATATACGCAGGTGCGCTGTACTGTATATACGCAGGTGTGCTGTATATGTGCAGGTGTGCTGTGCAGTATATACGCAGGTGTGCTGTGCTGTATATACGCAGGTGTGCTGTGCTGTATATACGCAGGTGTGCTGTATATACGTAGGTGCGCTGTACTGTATATACGCAGGTGTGCTGTATATACGCAGGTGTGCTGTGCTGTATATACGCAGGTCTGCTGTACTGTATATACGCAGGTGTGCTGTGCTGTATATACGCAGATGTGCTGTATATACGCAGGTGTGCTGTGCTGTATATACGCAGGTGTGCTGTGCTGTATATACGCAGGTGCGCTGTACTGTATATACGCAGGTGTGCTGTGCTGTATATACGCAGGTGTGCTGTGCTGTATATACGCAGGTGTGCTGTGCTGTATATACGCAGGTCTGCTGTGCTGTATATACATGCTGTATATGTTTATGTATATGTGCTGTATATTCTTTGTGCCCTCAAGGAATCTTACTCTACTTCTTCAGCTGCACCATTTCTGCCATCTCTGCCACATTTTCCAAGTCCACATGTGAAGAATTTGTCCCCTTGAACAGAGTTTTCACTTGTGTCAGTCCTCATTCCCGTGCTGTGAATGTGTAACTTCAGCAGCTGGCTTTGCATGCAAAGGTTCCTTTTCATCTTCTGGAAACCATTACAACGTAAACTGCGATATAGTAAGCATGGTTAATTTAGCATCAGCAAATGCATACATGCGATGGCATGGTGCTGCAGTGGTTAGCACTGTTGCTCCACACCTCTGGGACCAGGGTTCACATCTTCACCATGGCTCCATGTTTGCTTGTTCTCCCCATGTCATCAGGGGTTTTCCCCCAGTTTTCCCCCAGTTTCCCCTTACAGTCTAAAAATTGGACTTGGAGGTGTGCATGTGTGAGTGTGCCCTGCAATCGGATGGTGCCCCATCCTGGGTAGTTTCCTGCCTTGTGCCGATAGGATCTGCCACCCTGAATGTGACAACTGGTTACAGAAAATGGATGGATTAACTTATAAGCACCTGCTCACAATGAGAGTCAATGGAACTAAGAATGCTGTATGGTGTGTGTTTGATTTCTTTTCCTGGAACTTATTTATCAGGGTTAGCAATGTTAGTATCAACATGCAGAGGAAACACTTTTGTTCTCTCTACAGAAGGTTGAGTACCCAACCTATTGCTTTAAAAAAACCTTGAGATACGCTGCACCTAATGCACCTGTCAGTTCTGTAGCCAGTGAATCAGTGACAGCCTGTTACTATCCAACACTTTCCACTCCTCACTGCCCTTCAAGGGATTTGCAGTGGAAAGACTCATGAGCACAAAATTTGTTGGGTTCATTTGGCAGAAGATCTCTCCGGGACCTCCACCCTAGTCAAGAAGGTGCTCCATCTGCAGTTCCTGCAGGGCCTGCGGATTATTCCAACCCCATTCTCACCGTGTTTTACATGGGCACCGGAGAGAATGTATTGACTGGCTGTATGGCTTGGAAAAAAAACTGGAGCAGGAAAGCCTCTAGCATTGTGGACGACTCCTCCCACTGTTCCCATGGACTATTTGTTCTGCTCCCATTTGGTAGAAGTTACAGATTAATCTGAGCCAGTTCCGCCAGGATCGGAAACAGGTTCTTCCCCAAGGCTGTCAGGACACTCCACACCTTGCTTCCCCCCCGCCCCCCTTACCACCCACTGTAGCATAAAATAGCCACACGACTCACAGATATTGGCCAGTTTACATTTTATTAAATGTCAGTTACTGACACCACTGTATTGCCCTACTGCTCTTTGTTGCTGCATTATTTATCGCCATTAATTAGATATTTAGATACTATGTATATAGAGCCTTAAGTCCAGCCCCCTTGGCAAGCAGTTCTCTACAATTTTGTACTTTTTAAAAGTAATGTGAATCTTTCTTTTTGTCACTTATTGTTATTTTTTGCCACTCTGCATTTGTACACGGATGGTATCCTACTCATTTGAATATTCTCCTTTTCAGTGTGCCACTGTACATACTCAATAGTTCTGCAATCAACATAAAAACCTTCCCCAAAATAGTCACAGCTGATTTTTTTTCCCCCAACGTTCTATACAGCCGCACTCAAATTCTGATGGAGCGATCTGTTTTTATTCTGCTAGAATGAGACAGAAAATGGTGGATAGAATTGATTTTTGCTTGCCAAATTGAGCCTCTTTGAGTCTCAAGTGCAAATCTGCTATTTTCTGTTGTGTTTTCTTCAGGTGACCCTTTCTGCCTGTGTCAGCCTGCCAAGACATAATGACTATCCTCTCTTTCTATGAGAGGCTGCAAATAAAATCTCAGGCAGATAGGCGTTGCCGCTGCCAACAGTCCAACTCAGTCTGCCATTGCTGACAATCCCAGTCTTCTCTGAATCATGCTGTACACATTGTTTCCATTCACGCAGCGGAGAAAGGCAAAAATATTAATAAGAAGACAAGTGTTTACCTTTAAATGCAAAATAAAAATTTTAAATGCATGCACACACACTTCTACTGTCAAACCAAGGTAACTGTCAGCCTCAACTAGTGGATATTGTGGTGTTACGTGCCCTGACCCCATTATCTGTTGATACCGTGTTTAATATGTTTGTATTCCTGTGACTTAATAATTTATGTATTTTTTCTTTTTGTAGACTTAATTATTGAAATAATATAAGATTTTGTTCTTGTTTTATATACTGGGATTTTACGTTAGACTGACTGGCCAGTCGGAATATTATATAAAAATAGCTTTGAAGTAAGACTGTCCACATCACATTTCTGTTCAAAAACCCCAGTGATTGGACTCAAACTATATAAAGAGATTGTAGGACCCTATATGTACCCTGCACTTGTTTTGGGTTCAATAGAATTAAGGGTTACAATTACACAATGCTTCTATACATGGGGGAGAATTGAAATGTGGAGCATGCAGGCCATGCAGTGATGCTAGGGATGGATGGATGGTGCTATGTAAAAATCGCACATACAGTACTGGACTTTAAAGCATGCAATTTCCTTTACTACTTACAATACGTGTCAATGTAAGAACAGAAAAAGGTTCCAGTAAGTGCATAATATAATAACTTGCAATAAGTTATGTACAATATTCACTCCTGATTTTTTTAAACATTTTTAGCAGACTATTGCATAATGCCTTTTTGTTACATTATTTTATTACATTATGTGTAGTTATTGTAATTTGTGCACTTATTACATTATGTGTAACAAGCCAATATGATTAAATAAATGTAAAAAAAAAACATATGCAAGAATATAAAGAAGTAAAAAATAACAAACAAATCTACACACACACACACATAAAACAGAAAATCATTAAAATTAATTATAAACATTAAGCTAATGGAGAAATAATTCAACGAGATGTGTTCCCTGTTTCCCTATGTCTCAAAGTTAAAATTTTAAGTTGGGAAAATAATAATGTAGTCCATATTATTATTATTATTATTATTATTATTATTATTATTATTATTATTATCCATGCATCCATTTTCCAAACTGCTTATCCTACTGGGTCGCGGGGGGTCCGGAGCCTATCCCAGAAGGAATGGGAATGAGGCAGGGAATAACCCAGAATGGGGGGCCAGCCCATCGCAGGGCACAGTCACACACCATTCACTCACACATGCACACCTACGAGCAATTTAGCAAGTCCAATTAGCCTCAGCATGTTTTTGGACTGTGGGGGGAAACCGGAGTACCCCGGTGGGGAGGAAACCCCACGACGACATGGGGAGAACATGCAAACTCCACAAACATGTAACTAAGGCGAAGACTCGAACCCGGGTCCCAGAGGTGTGAGGCAACAGTGCTAACCACTGCACCACCATGCCGCCCCTAATATTATTATTATTATTATTATTATTATTATTATTATTATTATTATTATTATTATTATCATCATCATCATCATCATCATCATCATCATCATCATCATCATCATCTAACATAATCACTGCCCTCATGAGACTCAGACTTTTTGTTGCTGGAATGCAATAAAAAAATAGGAGTAAATGTTTGAAAAGTTGAAGTTCATGACTTTACATATGGATAAAACATTTAGATGAATTCTGCATGCCTGTCATTGGATGTTTGGCCATGTACTCGGATACCGCAGTCCTTCTTGCAATTCTTCAAAAAAAGCGCTAATTATTTTTGGCAGTGAACCTTTGAGTCGGCCCAGCTTACGAGACACGAGTGCTACCTGCTATTTTCTGTTTTCCTGCATTGCTGGGTGCTGGGTGTGCCTGGGGCAAGCATCCACAGAGCATGAGCCATAAACCTGCACCAACTGCGAAACACTGCACAGGTACAGTGATACAGCAGGCTGCCCTGCGGACCTGCTGAGTATCACTGCCTGCTCTTTAAGGAGGCCGAAGAGAGGACTGCTGTTAAACTCTGTACTTTAGCTCCAATATTACCTAGAGATTTTTCTGAATAATACGGGGGATTGAGTAGCCAGTTGGCCTTGGACCTCCAAGCTTTTCCTTCTTATATGAAAAAAAACATGAATTCTGTTTCCACTCTGCTGCTATCTGGCATTTTTCCATTAACATTTATATGGCTGTTTGACTGGTTTATATCTGCCGCTGTTGTGTGAAACTTAAGTTACATTTTTAAGCACTTTGAAGCAACATTTTCTGACACTAGTTAACATTAAAAATATGCATGCATTGTGTTATTTATCCAGGTGCATCATATCTGATGTTTGATCTTACATTAGGTGACATGTGCAGTTCCTCCAAGTACATTTCCTCGCATCTTCAGGAGTTCTTCAGATTGCAGTTTTTAGTTTAGAGTTGGGCAAAATCATTAACAGAAAGTCTATTTTATAATAAAGTGTAGAATATCCATCCATCCATTTTCCAAACCGCTTATCCTACTGGGTCGCGGGGGGTCCGGAGCCTATCCCGGAAGCAATGGGCACGAGGCAGGGAACAACGCAGGATGGGGGGCCAGCCCATCGCAGGGCACACTCACACACCATGCACTCTCACATGCATTCCTACGGGCAATTTAGCAAGTCCAATTAGCCTCAGCATGTTTTTGGACTGTGGGGGGAAATCGGAGTACCCGGAGGAAATCCCACGACGACACGGGGAGAACATGCAAACTCCAGTGTAGAATATATCATCTAATTTATTGAATAATATACTGAAAGTGTAAACCAAAATGGAACTGGAATTCCCATCGTAAAGTCAAAATATTGTTACACGGACCATCGTAACCTGAGGAGCGTCTATATACTGAATATACATACACTAACAAAAAGGAATCTCCTGTGGGTCCCTTTTTCAGTGAAGATTTCTGTCATCACCATTTACTCTGGCTTAAAACAGTGCGGGCAGAGTGGGGGGAGTTGGCTGGAACTGAGCTGCTCCACAGGAATCCACCCCGCATACCAGTCTAGGATGAGATGGCTGGCATTATCGCCCCTTGGGGTCCAGGTTGTGCATTAGCGGGGTCTGATGTTTGCACTTGGGGGGGTGGCAAAATACCCACATTCTGCTTACCTTATGCGTTAAGGAATGTATCTGATTCACTGATGCGTTACATGTTATTTTGTCTACCTATAGGGAACCAACAAGCCGCTTATCCAGAGCTGCAAAGTGCAGAACATGTGCAATGCTGGTCTTGCCAGTTACAGTAATTGCAGCTTTGAGTCAGGCGACTGGCGGGGGGGGAGGCAGGGGGCCAATGAAGTTGATGAATTGAAGTGCATATTTCCAAAACTAACTCTGTCTATTGTGTCTTCTAAAGACCTGTGGCCTGTACTACGGTTGCTGGCTTATTAAATAAATTTTAAATGTATTTAAGGTACCACAGTTTAAAAGGACTTCATATTCATTCACTTACATTTTGCCCAGACTACCTTAAATCCGACAAGTTACCCCGATAAGCCAGTAACCCCGCTTCGTAGTACAGGCCCCTGTAGTCAGGCTTCCTCATATGTTACCGCACTGGGAAACAAAACATATTCACTCCTCATGTAATTAATAAATTCATAGAATTACATTTATAGATTTGGAAATTTGCTTTTAAATAGTTCAGATGAATTATTTCACCCAGCCCCCCACCACCAGCTCTACAGCGGAGCTAGCATTATTCCAGGATGAAGCAGAAATAGAGGGGGTCGCCATTGTTGGCCAATTTCCCCTGGGTGGGCCTCTGTGAATTTCACAGCAATACCTGCTTTCACTGTAAAAAGGGGAAATCCTTCACCCACAACCATATAAGAGAGTCTCCTGCTGTTAATAGTTTCTCACTCACTATCCAGGCAGCGGGTATCTGAACGGGTAATAGTGATGCTGTACTTATCCGTCCATAGTTACACTGGTGGACATACAAAGGTGCTTCCAGCACAGTCTGGCATAGACAATTACCCTCTCCTTGCCCTCCTCCAACTGCGACAAAATAGTGCCCAACCCCTCTAAACTCGCATCAATGTGTAAGTGGTTTGGAGAAAACTACAAAAGCGTGGACAAGTGCAGTTACGAGCGTCAAATTGAGCGGGTCAAATGCACGCTGGCAATCTGTTTTCCAAGTCGCAGGAAATTCTTACCTGCCGCGGTGGTCCCATTACACACCTGATGAATGGGGCCTGCAAGATTCGCAAACGACGGAATAAATGCCGGTGTAAACACATTTTGCGACCTCCGAGGCAGCGCCGTCCATATATTTTATGCATTTTTGAGTTACTGAAATTTTGGTACATTGTGTGCTGGCCTTTACGTTTGTCTGTGGCAAACTCACAGAAAATGACAGTTTCATATGCTGACTCTGAGGGATATCAAAGGGGCGACTGTATTCCTTTGTGCCGTCTCTCTGCCGTCCACCACCTGCTATTTCTTGAACAAGCTGTGTAGTTCCAAGGACTGACCCTTCACCTGGAAGCACTGGAATCTGCCCCCCAGAGCTGCTGTGATGGTCTTTCAAACACCTGCCCCAACTCAGGCAATAGCGGAGCCTCCATTTCTGCTGCCCCTTCTAGGGCACTCCTGAGAACATTCTTTGTGAGCCTCTGGTCACCCAGCACAGCCGGTAACTGAGCCTGCTATTTGTTAAGCTAACTTAAGGCATAACATATCTGCTTCCCCAGCACGTCTTGGCGATATCGCAATGATAGAAAAATTGTTGAAGCACTTATTATGCAAATAAAACCCAAAAGGATTAGTCCTCACTGTATCTTCACACTTGTAACCTTCTATTTGTACATAATAAAATATGTTTTTTGAATATATATATTTCCAGATTAACACACACATTTACAATCATGCAGGGCAGCACTCAGTCATGGATTCATCATTCAAAAGTTACTGTATACAATGTGTAAAATAAAACTAAATAAAGGCAGTAAGATTTAGTGTCTTTGCTGTAGACAATAAAATGTCAATTTGTAATAGAAGAGTATCACGCAGGTATTCTGTTTATGAATTTATTATAACTTCTTATTTTAATCTATTCTGTCAGGCTTTCTTCCGATGACATTTGAACAGCTGAACAAAGGGCATAATCTCGCATCTTGTTTAGCTGTCTTGTTTAGGCACGTTCTTGAACAAATAGCGAGTTTATTGAAGTAGCAATAGATTTGTAAAATGTTTTACTTTTTTTTTCAAAGTATACAACAGGTGAAATTTAATTGGACTCCAACCACAAACGATTTCTTGTAATTCAAACTGTGTTGCAGCAGCCATTGTTTTTGTAGCAGACTTTTCAATTTATGACTTTTTTTCAGAGCTCGTTCCGGGGATTCGGCCTCAGGTCAGTCATGCCATCCACACTTGCTTATATGGAAAATGTATTTCTTCAGCTGAGGATCATTCGACATGAGGGTTGAACCATACAAAGCCTTCATTACAGTGGAGGGACTTACTTGTACTCCCCCCCCACCCCACCTGTTCTGTACATTATTGTACATGTATTACCATTGGTTACATACTCAGACACTATGTAGATCAATCAGCCACATCATTGAAACCACTGACAGGTGAAGTGAATGACATTGATTCTATAACTGATATATCTTTGCGATGGCACCTGTCAATTATGTATATAATGCACAGTGTATCTTCCAGTGTAGCCGATGGATGTGCAGAAGATCCGGTTGGTGGCACAGAGAGAGAGGATGGAGGACTGCATGGTGGTCACGTGCCCTTCCGAAATGACATCTTTGGCTGGAGATAAACATGAAGGACAGCAGTCCCAATCATCGATTTAGCTTTTCAGTAACTGACTTTCAATAAGAGGCTGTACCTTGGGACTATTTTAGAATCAGAAAACGTCTTGTTAAACTCATACCGAGATACATCATGACTCTGTGACGTAAAACCCGAGAAGGTTGCATTGAATGGCCAACCCTATAATTGATCTGTTCGGACAGAATTACATACCAGAGTGTTTATATTTAAGTCACAGTTCTACAGTTTTATGGCAAAACAACCACAGCCTCCTGCAGGAATCCTGCAAAAAACAAAGTGTCTGTGAATGATAATTCACCGCCCTATGGCAGATAAGCACGCTGAGAGGCACTAGGTGACAGTGACCAATGGCATTTCAAGGTGCTGATGAAATGTTATGTGCAATTTAGACAGTTGATTAATGAAGGCCCTTACTGAACGCGTCAAGAAAGCGACCACTGGCCTTATGAATGGACTTATTCATATCCCTCTTCTAACCATAACTTTGTACAGATAGTAGCGTACAGTACATGCATAAACCCAAGTCCGTGGGGTACATGCATTGTTCAATAATCAGACCGTTTGCCTATTGTTTGAAGTGGACCTGCAGCTACAGACACTCTTTCATCCCTTTAAGTCATCACTTGGCTTTCAGATTAACAAACCTTTATAAGTGACTGGTGCTGTTGGTGCCAACCTCATTACCAATTACAGTGAACTCAACACTCGCTTCCCTTAAACAGAGTCTTCAGGTGGTTGCATTCTTCTTCTGTGTCATTATTTAATATAATGCACCGCCATTTACATGGATTCTCATGTTTTGTTGCAGGTAAATGATTATCAATATTTATCCTAAACAAAGTCCTACAATGAAAGACTACCACATTCATCTAGTGCCATTGTTGGATCAGCAGTTCGGAATGTGCAAGCAAATAAAATTAATAAACAGAAATGTGTGATAATACAAACATTTCAGCCTATGCAGCCAAACCATAACTGCACACATGCAGAAAACTCTGATTCTATAGAATGCATGTACCTGTATTTCATTAATTCTGCGTCATTGTTCATGTCCGCATGGGCGGCATGGTGGTGCAGTGGTTAGTACTGTTGCCTCACACCTCTGGGACCCGGGTTCGAGTCCCCGCCTGGGTCACATGTGTGTGTGGGGTTGGCATGTTCTCCCCATGTCGTCGTGGGGTTTCCTCCAGGTACTCCAAGTTTCCCCCCACAGTCCAAAAACATGCTGAGGCTGATTGGAGTTCCTAAATTGCCCGTAAGTGTGCATGTGTGAGTGAATGGTGTCTGAGTGTGCCCTGCGATGGGCTGGCCCCCCATCCTGGGTTATTCCCTGCCTCGTGCCCATTGCTTCTGGGATAGGCTCTGGACCCCCCGCGACCCAGTAGGATAAGCGGTTTGGAAAATGGATGGATGGGTATTCATGTCCGCTGCAAATAAACCCTTTCCATTTTTTAAGATGTTTTTTAGATTGAATTATACATTTATTGAAGCACTATCCCAAATGAGTCTTTCAGAAAATCTTTCAGAAAACGCCATATAATATGCTTGTAGCATTTTCATAAGCAGGGTGATAGTTGCTGTAGATTTTTGATGCTGACTCTGGAAAGATAAGTCAGTTATTTAAATTTAAGGACAGACGGCAAATAAAGCTTCAATTCACTGAGACTCAGCAGAATGTCTCATGTCGTTTTCTTGTTCTTGTTCTACTGTATAGATTTGATTGATTGCCCAACATTGCCCATATTGACTTCTGCCTTTTTTGGGCTACAATTCTGATTTGTTAGCCACTGTTACCTCATTTTCGAACCTCTGCCTGTCCTTGAACTATGAGTCTAAGGAGTTTAGAGAGCTATGAAATGAACTGCATTAAAGAAATATTTGGCCACCAGGACAGTGGTATTTCCCTGGGATAGAAGCACATCTGTTATAAAATCCATTGCATTATGTGAACAGAGATGCTGCAGTATGGGCATGGAAGAGACAGTCTATTCAGTGATGGGGAGCTCTGCTTTTGGAACGTGAAGTGTACGCTGTGACAAATGATGCAAATATTACTCTAAAATCGACTGACTACAAGAGATGCACAGTGTAGGTAAGGCCTGTGTGCTCACAGAAAGGAAAGTTAATAACCAGTTGCAAAAGGGGGACTTGGTATTGAATGATGAAAAGCCTACCTGCAAGAGGTTTAGTGGTTGACTGCCTCAATATCCCAAATTAGCTGCAACTCCACCTGGGCAATGAAAAACTCCCAATCCCTCCCTACATGAGAATCAAGCTATTTTAGGTAAAAGTTTGTAGGAAATTTGCAATTGAAGCCTTGTGAACGATAAGTTCTAACTTGAAGATACTCTGTCTATATATTTGGTTAGTCATTCTGAGAAATGGGTGGTTAAGCCTTCAGTTTTCTAGGGGGTATTTCATAGCTAATAATAAATACTGTTTTTCATTACTCTTTGGCTCCAACTTATTAGTATGTGATGATTGCCTGAGCATGATTTGTTGTGATTCCTCACAAAGATAGGATAGTCGGTTAAATTAAATTTTATTTGTACAGTGCATTTTCATATCATTACATTGTCTCAAAGTGCTTTACATTACCCTCATGGCTCCAGTTTACATTACACCCTAATGGCTCCAGTGAGCAAGCCAGAGGTGACAGTGGCAAGGAAAAACCACTCAGTAGGGAAAAACTTTCAGAGGAACCGGAGGGGGAGCCCATCATCCGGGGGCCGGCAGAGGAAGCCCTAACCCTAACCAGACCCAAAGGGGGAGCCCATCCTCCAGGGGGCAGCAGAGGAAGTGATATAAACAAAATCCCATTTTATACGCTTCAATTTGTTAAGTCCGGGTATAAATGCAGAATCACTGGCAGCAGGGGAGCAGGAATATGCCATCCACATGAGACTGGCAGTACACAAAACTTAACATTTTTCAAGTTTAAATCTTAAATCTTCTCTATTTGACACTGAAGTACCTGCTGACCTGTAGGGTGTTATGTGTTATGGGTACATAACTGTGGTTTCCATTTTTCTCTACCTTTATCTCGGCCCCTCCCCCAGTCCTGCAGGTGGGTGGTGCTGATTGGTTGGTGGAGTATGATGCTTAAGGGGTACTTCAGAGCCCGACCTTTGTTAATAGCACCTCCCCAAATGAACGACAGCAGGGCAAATATAAAGCAGATCAAAAAAGCAGAGAGAGAGAGTTTTTGCACGTTGATATGAGACTGAATCTTTTTGTTTTGGCCGCAGCTTTGCCTGTGGCTATTCCGATTCAGTTATCACTGCACATATTTTCAAAATAGCTTATTACTTTGTAATGCATATTGCAGGTAAATAGAACTTGGGTGTCCCTGTCCTTTATTCTTCCACTCCTCTAACACACTTATACAAGAGGTGGTGTTTCTTCTTCTCCCTGTACCCCTAGGTCCCAGTTCTAACCTAACCGAACCAAACATAACCGAACCGAACCAAACCTAACCTAACCTAAACCTAACCACACCAAACCAAGCCTAACCTAGCCTAACCTATTGTAACCTAAACCTAACCAAACTGAGCCTAACCTAACCTAACCTAACCGAACCAAACCTAACCTAACCTAACCGAACCAAACCTAACCTAACCTAACCTAAACCTAACCACACCAAACCGAGCCTAACCTAGCCTAACCTAACCTATCGTAACCTAAACCTAACCAAACTGAGCCTAACCGAACCAAACCTAACCTAACCTAACCGAACCAAACCTAACCTAACCTAAACCTAACCACACCAAACCGAGCCTAACCTAGCCTAACCTAACCTATCGTAACCTAAACCTAACCAAACTGAGCCTAACCTAACCTAACCTAACCTAACCTAACATATACTATACTCTATTTACAGTTGTGGGATTTGGTTTATATACAAAACAGTGTATCACCTTCTAACATGAAAAATAGGTTCTTAGGCTGCAAAAAAGGTGTTGTCATTTCTGTTATATATAATATATAATACTTCTGTAATTAAAAAGTATGAATGACATGATGTTGAAGTCTTAAACTTAACGAAATAACGTAAAAAAATAACGAAAACCATGGCCTCCCATGCATTTTTAGCACAAACTCTGGTTTCTGTCGTATCATTAAGATTCCCTTTGTTTTCTTCTTGTTGGGTTAGGTGGTCTTGGTGCTGTTCTGGGATGGGGAGACCTTTCTCCTTAAAACACCTCCTCATATTTTCGTGCAAAACTGCACATACCACTAGGAGAAGCCAGCAGCCATTTCTGATACTTCATATACCTTTTAGACATTTTTCTACATGATTCTGTAGTTTCTCATGCAATTTTTATTACCATGTATTAATACTACATCATGTGTAAAAAAGGTTATTATTAATAAGTCACAAACTTTAAATGCAAGGCTTAAGGAAAAATGTAATGACCTTGAAAACTAGGCTAAGAGAAAGCTTAACATGCCTGTCAGCCAACTCCCAGAGATTATCCCCGAGAACCAGTCATCTTCTCTGTCCAATATTTATACATTTTTTGCCATTCAGGGAAAATGAAATACAATGCATGTTATAATCACTCTTAGAAGTTCAAACTTTACCCAAATCAAGATGTTGAACACTGTGAATTCAATTTCGGTTAGGGAGCCCTTAACAAGGGGTGACATGGTGGTGCAGTGGTTAGCACTGTTGCCTCACACCTCTGGGACCTGGGTTCGAGTCTCCGCCTGGGTCGCATGTGTGTGGAGTTTGCATGTTCTCCCCATGTCGTCGTGGGGTTTCCTCCGGGTACTCCGGTTTCCCCCCAAAGTCCAAAAACATGCTGAGGCTAATTGGAGTAACTAAATTGGCCGTAGGAGTGAGTGTGCCCTGTGATGAGCTGGCCCCCCCATCCTGGGTTGTTCCCTGCCTCATGCCCATTGCTTCCGGGATAGGCTCCGGACCCCCCACGACCCAGTAGGATAAGCGGTTTGGAAAATGGATGGATGGATTTATAGCGCAGTTTAACGACATTACATTGTCTCAAAGCGCTTTACAGCATCCGCACCCAAAGCCCCCAGTGAGTAAGCCAAAGGCGACAGTGGCAAGGAAAAACTCCCAAGAAGGAAGAAACCTTGGGAGGGACCAGACTCAAAGGGGGAGCCCATCCTCCAGGGGCCGGCAGGGAGAGTCAAATAGGAGAGATGGTTAAGTGCCAAGTCACACTATCCAAATCATAAGATGTAGAAGATGACACAGGCTGAACGGCGAGCTGGATGCAGGGACATCATTGGTAGTGGCGATGTCACATGTAGCAGGGTGTGCTGGACATCTTGGTAGAATGAGGTCTCCAGGCAGCACCCCCCAAGAGGAGTATGGGAAATAAAATGTACAATTAGTTAAAGTAGAGGAGGCTATAGGCAGTGCTAACAGCTAGGTGAGTGCAATATGAAGTGCAAAGTCCAAGCTCCGGCAGATATGGCTATGGCAGCATCAGTAGGAGGGAGAGGCAAGTGGGAATGCAGGCATGGGGAGTCCCTGAAATGTCAGCACTCCAATTCCACAAGGGATTGTGAAGCTAGAGTGACAGCACTGACAGTTCAGTTTATCCAAAGCCAATGGCACCGATCCACACCCAGCTCTACACCTCACACTATAGGTCTGACTGGGAGTGAGGAGTTAGAGCTAGAACTAGTGACCCTATATGCTAAACTAAACGGATGTGTTTTTAGTCTAGACTTGAATATTGAGAGTGAGCCTGAAACCCGCACATCCGGTGGAAGACCATTCCACAGCTGAGGAGCTCTATAGGAGAAAACTCTGCATCCTGCCGTAGCTCTGTCTACCCTGCGTACTATTAGATATCCCGTGGCTTGAGAGCGAAGCAAGCGTGGAGGGTTGTATGTGATCAGCAGGTCATTAAGGTATTCTGGTGCAAGGCCATTCAGTGCTTTATAGGTTAATATTCCCCTTAAGTATGACACTATATCACATGAATATGCATAGGAATACTGACAAATTATACATCCATCCATCCATCCATTTTCCAAACCACTTATCCTACTCCGTCGCGGGGAGTCCGGAGCCTATCCCGGAAGCAATGGGCACGAGGCAGGGAACAACCCAGGATGGGGGGCCAGCCCATCGCAGGGCACACTCAGACACCATTCACTCTCACACGCACACCTACAGGCAATTTAGCAACTCCAATTAGCCTCAGCATGTTTTTGGACCGTGGGGGGAAACCGGAGTACCCGGAGGAAACCCCATGACAACATGGGGAGAACATGCAAACTCCACACACATGTAACCCAGGTGGGGACTCGAACCCGGGTCCCAGAGGTGTGAGGCAACAGTGCTAACCACTGCACCACAAATTATACATTTGCCACATAATTCCATTTCATTAAAATAAACCAAAGGTCCTCTGTGTCTCTTCTTTTCATCTCAATAATTTATTGATTATGCAAGTAAATGAATTAGTTTCTCTGTCTTCATTTTACAATGATTAGATAAAACTGGATCCATCAGAAAAATGTGCTTCTTTGAATATATGACGTTGTATAATGGAAGGGAACTTTTATTTTGCACCCTAAAAGAAGCTTAGAAGAGTTTCCCAAAATGCCATGACCTTGTTACTCAGTTGGTCAGTAATGATGCAAAACCTCACCAGAATGGACTCTGTTACAGTGCTGCATGGCGCAGGCGGAAAATAAAGTGTGACTATTAACAGTGTGGCTCACAAGAAAGAAAGCAGTTTATTAACAAGAACTGAACACAAAGGGATAAACTATAAAATACAGTGACCACTAGGGGTCAAAAACCAACAGGAAAAAAAAAAAGCTAAGTAAAAGTAACAATCAAAACTACAAACATCAACACTAGGGATGGCTACCAAGGTCGGTACTTTTAAAGGTACCCCAAATGATGTCAGTACTACTGGGTATCGGTTCATGTCAAAGCAAATGGTGCCGAATTTCGGTACATTCACATGCTCGTCAGCAGCGGCGCGCACGAGCTAAGCGGGACATACGGAACTGGGAGAAAGCTGTTGATTCATTTAAACCTCTTAATCTCAACATTTCAATGCAATTTACATTTAAAGCTACAAAAGGATAGACAGATATTTAATGCAGGTAAATTTAAATTTGCTATTTAAGCGATCATGTTAGTTCTGTTTACCATAACAATGGTTGCCAGGGGAAGAAAGCTCACTGATGCAAACAGCGCGACACGCAATATTTGCCACGCGAAATGCAGAACTGGGGCTGGCAATACGTTGAACTTCAGGAAACACCTCGTTAAACATAAAATATGTTTACGGGTGGATGAATGTTTGGTGTTTGATAATTGGAGCGCCACAGTTAAAGCTACAGCTACAGCATCTGCTCCGACAATGATCCGTGCAGCCAGCATCGACATGGAGGATATCGAAACGTCGCTGTCGACAAGTTCTGCTGCAGCTTCAGGTAATTAATGAACTATCTGCTTTAGTTATTGTTCGGGGATATTTTTCTAAAAACTATAATAAATTGATATCGTAGTTGTAACATAAGAACAGCACTTTCTGTGACGCTGCCAATTGTGTTCTCTTGCTTGTCTTCCTTAAAAAGAATTATTAAAATAATGGCTCTGGTTACAGTTGTGTGGTTTGGTTCAGGGAGAGTTTGTTCAAAATAAATAGATGACAATGTTTTACAAGGTATCGAACCTCAATGAACGCACGCCTAAGCATACTGTACATCTAACAAAATGAGTAACTGAAGAACAGGATGAGAGCAAGCATGTAAATCCATACAGAGAACAAGGTTAACAAGGCAGGTGTGGGCCAAAACTAAATCAACCTATCAATAAAGGTACTGGAGAACAAGCAACAGGTGGAATACATCACAATTAACAAACACAGGAACTAAGAAACGTAGGCAAACACTGAGGGCAAACAATAGAAAAGACTAGGAACAAAAGAAACAGAACAGAATTTTACCAGGCAGGGTAGATCAAAAACAAGGACAAAAAGCAAAGATGGATAACCAGTTATAAATTACAGAATAGGTGGGGCTAGCCTGGGGCCAGCTTCAAACTCATAAGTGGAGTGGTAAAGCCTCTTAGCCACACGCTCAGCCCATTGAGTTGCACAATAGCCCAGGGAGCCAGGATACTCACTAGGGACTGAAGGGCTACAAGACAGAGGGGGGGGAGGCAAAATGACCAGTGACACCTGCTGGCCAAAAGGGGAAAGGACACATAAGACAGGGTAAGATGGGCACCGGCCCTGAAAAGAATCTGTTAGTTGCCAACGGTGTTTTTAAAGTGTATCCTACAAATGCACGACACGCTTTATTTGAGCTACGTTGCGAATCTCTACATTTTTACTGTGGTGAAGGTGACCGCCTTTCATTTCACTGGAGGTTATAGTCTGACTCTGCACGGTACATGTGACATATAAAAATCCCAAAATCCTTTGAGTGTATATTAACATGTTCCCATTATGGCTTTTTCATATAGAAAGATACATTTCACATATAATTCACAAACAAAATAAAAATAATTCTGTGTGACAAGAAGCCTATTAATTATCCATGGCTTATCATGCCTTGCCCACATTCAAACACTCTAATTATTAGTCAACTTAAATTTCCACTATGATACAGACATAGAGCCACTCCATAATTTTCAATTATTTTTGGATATAATTATACCAGGCTTGGCGGCACAGTGATGCATTAGATAATACTGTTTCTTCATACCTCCAGGCTTGTTCAAGTGTGTACGTTCTGCTTATGTTGCAACAGCAGCTTTTAACTTTCCTATTTTTCCATGGTAGTTTTAAACTTGTAAACCAAAAGCAGTATCTGAATCAATTTTCATAATTGACATATGATGCAGAAATATACTAACAAATTTTATTAATAAACATAAAATACAGCATAGATAATAACAGTGAAAATATATATGTAAGTAAGCAGGACGTTAGGCCCTCTTGGATGTGGGACTAGTCACATGTCAAAGTGTCCATGCTGACCCCTGTTCTCACAAGCATCAGAACTGGACTGTGGGATGTGTCCATGTCTGTGCAGCCTCATACGTAGCAGGGCCTGATGAACCGTGTCATAATGCATAAAGTAGGTGGCCGATCTCACTATGGCCGATCATGAGCACCTCTCAAGTTTTGCCATTTCGGAGATGTTCTGACCGAGTTGTCTCGTCATGACAGTCAGGTCCTGGACTGGTTCCTGTCGTGCTCTGGTCCATATGTCATTTCCCAGATTGACCAGCAGGTGGTGCTAGTCAGCCCCACTCCCGTTGTTTCCCTGGTTTGTTAGCTCCTAGTATATCCTTTTTCCCCGGGTCGTCATGTGGTTTAATGGGCTACGCAGGCATCGGTCCTCCCCACTTCCCTTTTTTGTTGTGGGTTTAAGGTTGACCAGAGACAAGCCCATGTTTGTAATTTTGACTGTTGGTTCTTTATATTCTTCATCGACGTATTTCCTTGCTCTTCCCTATTTTTTAATAATGTTTATTTACCCTTGATTTCTAGTTTCCCTTTGTGTTAGCCTTAATCTTAACCATAAGAAAACAAACAAAATACATGACTTTTGGCATTTTTAGTTTTTTGGTTGTGGTCACAGATTTTTATAAAGTTGAGTCTCTTCTTGTGAGGCCTGAAAAAATGTCTGCACAAGGTTAAAACAAAAGGTCTTTATCACATTAATATGTGATATATATATATGACTAGACACACGCACACACACTTTCTCCAGATAGCAAAACTGAAAGGTATAGCATATGTCTGAAGAATGGAGTGATGCTTCTTTTACGGTCACGGTGGAGTCAATTACTTGCAGATGCCCAACTCTAGAGCAAGCAAAAAACCCCAGATGTGACTATTCCCACCAACATGTTTCACTTTCCTTTCGATCCAATGTCTGATCAATCTCTATTCTGTCTCCTTACATAAACCCATCTGGTACTCCCACGAATCTCAATTCATCAGTAAATGGGATTATTCTAGTGATATAATGTAGATTTCAACTAACTTTTCATCATCATGGTTTTTGGTTGACCGTTACAAGAAGACGTGAAGTGCTTCAAATCCAGTGGTTGAAATTTTAATTTCATTGTTGGGCTATTGAGCTCAGCCCTTAATTTCAATCCCTCTGCGTGTTTAGTCAAACATATGCTCAAACAAATGTAATGCAAAATATATATAACTTCAAAATGTTGAATGCATTTTTTTATTGTCAGGCCAGAGTCTCGGGGCGGCAACTGAAACTCGTTCATTTACTTCGAAAATTAGCGCAACACAAAAATACATAATAGTGCATATTATGAATGGAATCATCCCACCAACCATGAAGGTTTGTTCACCCAGAGGTCACTAAGTCTATCGCACAGTGCACTGCACAGAACCAGATGCTAGCAAACCCGGCCATGAGATGCCAGCACACAAAAGAAGCAGCAAATTCAGAGCTCAGAGTGAAGGGATCGAGCTGTTCAGCAATGTAAACTCAGCAGTCTGACTTCAGCTTCAGGGGTAACATGGATCAGGCTCAATGCTGTAATCAACAAGGTAACAGCAGAGCTGCTCTTATATGTTAAGCCTTGTGATTGTAATTGGCAATCAATGACAGTGTGGCCTCTGGAGGCATGTAAAAGCTGTCAAAGGCCTCCAGGTAACGATAAACATATGGATTCTAGCAGCAGCAGGAAATAAGTGCAATATTTTTAAGAATTAACTTACTGTCTCACCTGCCTACTCGTCAAAGGACAACTGTCCATATTACGACTGTCTCACCTGTGCCTTGCCCCGCTTAACTTCTAGGCTTCCATCATATCTGTCTCAATGAATCTCCTTGAGTTTTCATACTTTTTTTTTCTTGCAGTTTTATACTTTCCCATATTTCCTCAATAAGCACACCCCAGCAGAGGGTTTCGTGCCCTATACAATCTACCTGGTCCTTTTCTCCTGCCACATTATACATTTCAAAATAACTATTTACAGCACAGACAATAAAACATGTTATGCTTTTGTTGGCCTAAAATAGACGTCCTTCTCACTCAGTTCTTACAACATGGTGACACTTGCCACACAAAAATGCTGACATCAAGATTCATGCAGATACCTTTTCTGCTGGTGAAATGTCATGTCGGTGGCTATTATTGTTATGTGTCTTTTTATCTGTTTTGGGCTCAGAGGAAATGGTCCATAGACACAGTGAACTCCTTTAAAAAAATACCATGGTCCATGTTACATAACAAAGAATAGGCAACGACCGAAATAATAGTCGTTGTGTTCTTTATTCTAATAGTATGATGAAATTCATATAAAAGCTTTTAATGACATTTTAATATTTCTATGAAGGTATAGCTTCAATTAACTGACATTCTCAACAGATCAACATCCACCAATGTATGTATGAGCATATTACCATTGAGCCATTTAGTATAAACCAGTTTACAGACTGGTCTCGCTGTAGGCGACTAGTTATGAAGCTATAATGAAACACATTTCCTGACAGATTTTTGGAAAAAGAGTGATTTTATGACTTTATCACTTCAAAGTATGCCTTTGTTAAAAAATGGTTGCAGCCTCTCTGATATAAAGTACCCTATTGTGCATAAAGGCACAACTTCACCACTCTTAAAAAAGCTTTTAAATTATTAACATTCTCCCTAACCCCAAGCCACGTCAATAACAAAATGCACCAAGCGGCTGACAGGTTTGGTGGAGTATTTTTCTAAATTGGCGTTATATCGCAGAAACTGAATGAAACATGCCGCTTCGCATTTCAAGGGTTTTTGGCAGAGGTATCCGAAGCGGAATGATCCAGAAAGCTAATTAAATTGCAAAGTCTTATGAAAACAATTAGACTGATCAGCAAACTGCTGATATATGTAATTCTATCATTGACATTGTGGAAAAATAGACCAGACAATATTGAAAATACTGAATGAAATTACTGAACTCAGTATTTAACTTGCTAGTTTTTTAAAAGCAGTTTTCTGAAAGTGCAAAAAAATCCAGTTTTAGGAAATAAACATGTAAGAAAGGATTTTTAACAGTAGTTTGTGAAGCTGACAGGAAAAAGAAAGGGATTAAAAAGGCAGAGATATGATTTCCAGGCTGAATCAGGAATCTATGGAAACACAACATTGATGTGCTTGGTACTATAGAGAAATCAAAATCTGAAATTTTCAGATTAAGTATTATTTACATGATGAACTAGGCACGGTATATTTCCGAGGATGATGTAATATCTGAAATTATTATACTTTGTTTGATCAAGGACATACACATAACAAGAAATCCTTCCTCTTCTCTTTTTAGTGCTGTCGTGACTTTGATAAGCTGTTTACTGTTCCTTAAAGTTGGAAAAATAATAGTCTCATTTCTGAAGACAGTCAATTGGTGCAATACTGGCAAACTGTAGAATACACAGAGAACCTTCAAAATTAAAAACATCTAATCGGTTCTTTTAATTTACATGAAATTACCTTTTTCTAATCTTTTGAGATGAATTGCTTTTTTTTTTTGAAATGCCAAGCTTTATTAATATCAGAATCAAACTTTTGAGTATCATTTCTTGCATTCACATGATATGTATCAGAATCAGAATGTACTTTATTGGCTTGATGTCAGTAAAAATTACGAGGAATTTGTTTTTGCAGTGGTGGTGCTTACATTCACAGAGAACAAAGAAGATAAACGACCTGTAGGCAAAACAGATAAGTAGAAATAAAGAATAAAGGAATCAAATGAATAGTGGACAGTGCAAGCTGTGGAATATACTAACAATAGTTATAAGGATGGTAGGGGAACAGAGGTATTGAATATAGAATATAAAAATATGAAAATATTTTGTGACCCGTAGGTGAAAAAGATGGATGCAGAGTGAGGGGGGGGTGGTGGCAGAGGCAGGGACTGTGTCAACAGGGGTCAGGGGGCTTATTGATTAGTTCAACTACTGAAGGGAAGAAGCTGTTTTTGTGGTGTGTAGTTCTGGCCTTGCTAGGCCAGAGTCTCTTGCCGGAGGGTCATTTTTTGAACAGTCCCTGTCCAGGATGGGATAGGTCAGCCATGATCTTTCTTGTGTGCGTCAGGGTTCTGGAGGTATATAGGTCCTGTAGGAATGGCAGGTTGAAGCCAATCACCTTCTCTGCAGGTCAGATGATACGCTGCAATCTGTCCTTGTCCTTGGCAGTGGCAACAGAATGCCAGACAGTGATGGGACAGGTGAGGATGGACTCGATGGCTGTACAAAAGTGCACCATCATTTACCTTGGCAGACTGAAGTTCTTCAGCTGCTGTAGAATATACGGGAGCATGGAACTGGGTCGTTGTGCCTGAAGTCCACTACCATCTCCACTGTCTTCAGTGCGTTGATCTCCACATTATTCTGGTCACCAGATGGTGAATTTCCGCCCTGTAGATGTATTCATCCCCACCAGAGATGAGTCCAGTGAGGGTGGTGTCGTCCATGTACTTCGGTAGCTTGAAGGTCTCATGACTGGAGGTGCAGCTGGTGGTATACAGGAAGAACAACAGAGGTGACAGGACGCAGGCTTGAGGGGAACCAGTGCTTATGATAAGGTGGTCGGAGATGTTCTTCCTCAGCTGAACGGTCGGCTTCCCGTCGGACAGGACACCCGTGATCCACCTGCATGTGGAATTTGGCTCCCCAGCTGGGAGGGCTTATCCATGAGCTGGAATGATCATAGTAAATGCAGAACTGAAGTCCACAAAAAGGATTCTGGTGTAGGATCCAGGACAATCTAAGTATGAGAGGATGAACTGAAGAACCACGTTAGCAGCATCATCTGTGGACCTATTGGCTTCTGTAAGCCGGTTTTTCACCAAGTTACTCTCTAATTTTAGCCCTTAACAGGACTGTACACAAGCGACAACACAGTGAGATCAATATCTGTAGCTATTTTATGAATTTCCTTGATACAGAAGTTTCTCCAGCAGATTCTACTTTTATGCTTTGTTACATACTTTGTCAGAACTACGTTTCTAAATAAAGTCATTTCTTGATGTTTAAATTGTTTCTGCTGGTATGTCAAACTATTTTGAGACAATTTAATTAACAAGAACAAGAATATATTATTATTATTATTATTATTATTATTATTATTATACCCCATGGTGAACTATGGTCTATAAAGTGCTAAATGTGTTGCTCTATTTCTGTACAATAATAGGGTTTAGTGTCTGGAAACAAATTATCTTTGGCTACTGCAATTCTCATTGACTGAGCTTTTATAGAGTGATATTAATTTCCTGCAGGTGGGTAAGATCTTAATCCAAAAATATCTCCCCAATACTCCTCAATCACAATGCTTTCCCTGGGTGTTAATTAAGTTCATTGATTTAGACCGGGGGTGGACAATCTTATCCGCAAAGGGCCGGTGTGTATGCGGATTTTTGAGATAACCTGTAGGTCACCTGTTTAAGTCCAGGTGTGAGGACTCTTCAGCCAATCACTCTTCTAATTAGTAATCTAATTAGGGATTTGCATCGAAAACCCGCACACACACCGACCCTTCCTGGATAAGATTGCCCACTCCTTATTTAGACAAACTGCATAGTGGTGATGCAAATTACCAGATTTGTTTTTTTGATTGTACCTTAAGCAATGAAATGATTATGACTGTTCTGTTTCCATTTTAATTCTGTTTCAGCAGAGGTGGCATCGCCTCACTGGGTAACACTGCAGCCTCACACCTCCATGGTTTGGGGCACTTCGCAGTGTGTGCAGTTTGCCTGTACTTGCTGTAATGTATGGAATCCTATGTACATGCAGCTAGTCTGACTGGTTTCTCTAAATTGCCCACAGCTGGGTGTAAAATTGTACCTTTTCTCCTGTGGTGTCTTTAAATAATAAACTGATGACATTTTTTTTCTTATGCAATGCAATTTTACACCGAAGTAGCAGTGTTTTCCCTCTTTCTCTGACACCCCTACCCCCACTTTGTTTAGTTTTTAAACTAGACCGAGGTCCTGGCCAATGACAATTCCTCTGTTCATTTGGCGTGTTCGTTTTTATACGTTAACTCTTTCTTTTTTTGTTTGCGATAATTGAAAGTGTATTCTCCTGGAAACAGTCTTAATTCCTGCAAATGATTTAATTCCCTGCCAGGCTTCATTACATGTGCTTTGGTCCACTTTCTTTAATGCACAGAAATCAAATGGAATGTTTTATTTTGTTCACAGAATTGTATTTCGTGGACATTTCATTTATGAAATGCATTTCATCCACAAAATGATTGCGTTTAATTCATGGAATGCATTTTTCCCACAAAATGACTTTCTTCTATCCATGAAATGCAAAGTGCTGATATCAATTCTGTGCACAAAATGAAATATTCCTTTTGATCTCTGTGCACAAAGGGAGGCATTACTTGATTTTGTCATTAAATAATGCTTTGTGTGGCACAGAATGCATTTCGTACACAGATTAAACCAATAGAACACTGAATGTTTAAACATTGACATTTTATACTGGAGAATTATGTACAATATGTACTAGAGAAATACGTACAGTCATGACCAAAGGTTTTGACAGTTTTTTGCTGCTTCAGTATTTTTAGAATTTTTTACGCGTTTCTATGGTACACTGAAATCGTAAACATTTTATAACTTTCCATGGCTTTTATTGGCAAATACATCAGTTTTATGGAAAGAGTTGACTGTTCTGCAATTCACTCTGACATGCTGGCTATCAGCTTCCTGGACCATGTCCTGACTGACAGTGAGCCATTCTCGCCTTGTTAGTGCTCAGAGTTGATCACAATTTGTTGAGGATTGACCACAGCTTCACAATGGGATTACGATCTGGGGAGTTTCCTGGCTTCAGACTTCAATGTTTCAATGTTATGATGTCTGTGCCACTTTGCTATCACTTTTGCTGTGTGACATGGGGCTCCATCATGCAGGGAAATACTCAGATCATCACCCAACTGTGTCTGGATCGTTGAGAGAAGTTGCTCTTGGAGGATGTTTTGATACCATTCTTTATTCATGGCTGTGTTTTGGGGCAGAACTGTCAGTGAGCCCACTCTCTGGGATGAGAAGCAACCCCACACATGCATGGTCTCAGGATGCTTCACTGTTGGCATGACACAGGGCTCACGATAGCATTCACCATTCCTTGCCAGTCGATTTTCCAGATGTACCGGACAGTTAAAAGGGAGCTTCGTCAAAGACAATAACCTGGCACCAGTCTTCTGCTGTCCAGTCCTTGTACTTCAGAAGACTGGTGCAAAGTAATTTTTTTGTGATGAATCCCCTTTCTAACATCTCAAATTCAATTCAATTCAACTAAGTTCAATTCAATTCACTTTATTGAATCGCTGCGCCTCTCACAAGAGAGTCATATCAAGGTGCTTTACATGGGTCTGTTGTGATACAATAAACATCATTAGAGAGAGTAATACAGAACATGAAAAGGAAATAATTAAATAAAGAAAACCAGAATACAATAGAGGAGAGGAACCAAAAACTCCCAAGTAAGGAGAAAAAAAACCTCTGGGGGTCCAAGGTCAACTGGCTGCCCACCCCCCCGGGCATACTAACATTATAGGACAAGGGAAAGAGTGGAGTTGCTTGCTAAAAGGTAGGTATAAGCTGTGATTAAGGATCGAGGATTAACGTGGCACTGAAGGTTACACCTATTATGACACAGTCCGTAGGTCCCAATTGCGATCTCACTCCTCCATGGGACTGAACCAGAACTCCAGCTCAGATGGTGCCCACCCCAGGAATGTACTGCCATCAGTCAGGATTTGGCCCAGAAGCTGATATCCAGCATTCCAGAGTGAATCGCAAGAGTTATGAAGAAGAAGAGTCAACACTGTAAACATGGACTCTTTCCATAAAATTGATGTATTTGCCAATAAAAGCATTTGAAACTTATGAAATGTTTATAATTGCTTCAATCTACCATAGAAACACTTTAGAAATTATTTAAAGATGCTGAAGCAGCAAAGTTTGCAAAACACAAAATCTGTGTCACTGCCAAAACCTTTGGTGATGACTGTAAGTAATAACATCAATCCGTCATTGCATTCAGACAGTTGAGACTAACATTGAACATTTTGGCAGAAATGCACATTATGTTTAGGCAAGGCAAGCTTACATATGTAGCACAATTTAGACACACAAAGGAAGAAAAGCACACAGTTTACATGAAAAAATAAACTCAGCAACACCACAACATCATTCCATTAACGAAAAACGATGTACGGCTGCTTTATTGTCATAATAATAGTAATATCAAATAATAATAGAGATTACAGAACAGTGTGCGGTATTTTGGCCATATTTTAAAAAGCGACATTACTACGGTACATTACATCCTCTTTATGGGGAGGGTTTCCCATGATAAAATTCACCCAGAAACATAAAGAGTTTGCAGGCAGACTTTAAATACATAACTGCGTGGCGTACATGTTTAAAGCCAGTTACATCAACATTATCCAATCATGCACAACTACATTCAACACTAATTAAAGATACTACCTCCAATTGTATCTGTTTCAAATTCATTTCTTACTAACCTTTTGGTCTCATTTTTATTAATTGACAAACGTGTTTGTATGTATCTTCATTGTGTTTGGCATCATGCATTTCTTATTTTATTATCGTCTCTTCTTTGTCAATTAAAAATCTTTATCGACAAATGATTTTCATCAAAGTTTTCATTAATGAAAAGAGGTCCCCTCTCTAATTAGTACTGCCTCTGGAAGCACATAGCAAATTACATTTTTTTGAAATAAGAAAAACAATATATTTTACAAAAGCTTAATACAATAATAAATTTGTGACTACAGAGAAACAGATGCTGTACAGCTACAGCTGTAACTCTCTCTCTCCCTATATATATATATACAGTATATATATCCATCCATCCATCCATTTTCCAAACCGCTTATCCTACTGGGTCGCGGGAGGTCCGGAGCCTATCCCGGAAGCAATGGGCATGAGGCAGGGAACAACCCAGGATGGGGGGCCAGCCCATCGCAGGGCACACACTCACACACCATTCACTCACACATGCACACCTACGGGCAATTCAGCAACTCCAATTAGCCTCAGCATGTTTTTGGACTGTGAGGGGAAACCGGAGTACCCACAGTATATATATATATATATATATATATATATATATATATATATTCACCATTTCTTATTACCTGCATCTAATTTTTAAGAATCAGTGTCAGAGAGTTAAAGCACATTTTAACATAACATATGTAACATAAAAATGCTTTCCCAGAACACTCAATAATGATAGGGAATCATAAACTGAAACTTACAAATAGCATTACAAGTAAAACGCACTGAATTCATTTAATGATGGCTGAGTCTGGCTCAGTGAATTTACAGATAAATTTTAACCTATAAATTAATTTTCTGGTTTATCACGCCCCCTTAAACTTCAGTTTCACTCACGCAGATCTGTTAATGATCACTCCTACCTGAACTAAATTCTAACATTTTAACAAATTGACTTAACAGATTTCACCTGTGCTGTAATATTAGCTGGGATACTTGTTCCCTTAAGGCCATGAGAAGGTTGAGAAGTCTCACCTCCTCTCTCTGATTGTGGTCTGAGAACTAATCGCATCACATGGTTCCTCTGTGTATGAATCTTGCTGAACTGCATGGATTCTGGATTTCTACCAAAATCCTGTTAACAACTGCTAGATGTATGCCCAGATTAGACTATTTACTTTAAAGTCTACAGTATTTACATTGTTTGCATTATAGCTTCATGGAAATGTACAATACATCTACAGTACATTCCATGTTCATTACACTTGCTTGGATTTGAAAGAAATATCAGGGAGCGTAAGATGAAATGCTGTAGGTAAATCACTGCACAGTGAGGAAAGTGAGCCCTTTGGAATCATTTGGACTTTTGCACGGTTGCTGAAATGTAATCTCACCTGAACAGCAAAGGCCGTTAATTTGTTGTTGCGACATATTCTTGTATTTCAATAACAAAATCTTTTCTTAATTATAAACATGAGCAAGCTGAACGATCACACCTGAGTAGGCATGTCTTCTTCTCTCACGTTTTGAAAAACTGAATTGTCAGAGGGCACCATTAACAGGGCACTGTGGTAGGCAGGGGTTCTATGTTTGAAGGATGACAGACTCCCTCCCTCCTACTGAGCAACCTTTTCAGAATCAATGCAGCATATAAACACGTAATGCTCCAGACCACCCAACCAAATCACCGCTCCATCCACAAAAAAACAGAGGGAAAAAAAATCACTCCAAGTGTCCATGTGTTAAATTAAATCTGTGCACATCAGCATAGTGCATTATGGATGAGAGCTTCATAAGGCAGTCATAATGCATAATACATATGGCTGTAATGTGTTATGCCTTTGTATAAATACTATAGCCATGTTTATAATGCTTTATGAATGCACTATCATTTGTTATGAATGTGTTATACATTACTAAAAACGTGACCTTAAGTGTTACCCACATTTCTTAAAATAAAAGTCAAAACTGAACATTCTAATAGCATGAAGTGCCAGTTTGTATTTGTAATATTGATTTTAAAAGATTACCCTCCTCTCAGATTTAGAATATTTTTTTTTTAGTAAAGCCAGACTGAACATCTCAAGAATAAAAAGAAAGTAATTTTTTCTCAGGAATTTCACTTTTCATTGCATCGTATAGCATTTATTAAATGAAATACCTGCTACTTTGCAGCAATCTTTGGATGAAGAGTGGTGGAAAGACAGGTAGACTTATCTAGTAACCAGGAAGTCCAGCATCAGTCAGAAAAATTACTGTAGTATTATATGTATGTTTGTCTTTGTTACTCTTTATAACCCACCGCATTGCATGATGAGTCCACCTATCACAATTACGTATGAGTGGCTGCCTACAAATGGACTGACATCCTGTGCCCTGCTTCATGACCTCTGCTTCCACATACACACATACCTACAATTAAAATCTATGTACTTATTTCAAGGAAGGCTATGAGCACTGATGACATTCTTTGAACACGTATAATACACAGCTGTGGGAGCTTATCTTTCATATTGCCATTGTTGTGTATAAATAGACAGTAAAGAGTCCGATCCAGATGGAGTTCATGGCAAGGTTTTATAAATGTGTCAGGAACTGACAGCTTCCAAACTGCTTGCAGTGAAAGACATGCTGTTCCACTTGGCATGTGCCGGTCTGTCTGACACTGAGTGTGAATAACAGTCTGGTAAAAGTGTGATTTTGTGCAAAGGAGATTCTCCGCCTTATACGTTCTGAGGTTGTCTTGTGGATGACTGAGGTTATTTTTATTTCTTTGTAATTATGGTCAAAACGGTTACTGACTACACACAGCATAGTATTCAAGTACTTCAAATGAATTAATTTGTTAAAAAAAAAAAAAGCCAAAACGAGTGATTCCAGACTGGGTCGTCTATAAAAGCAAGTAAAAGAGTTTTTTTTTGCATTATTTTTTTGCATCTTTAATGTATAAAACACATAATTAATTTTGGAATATACTTAAACTGCAAAAAAAAAATGAAATGGTTAATTAAGGTGTTTATTTCAATCTAAAAATAACAGGAATATGCAAGGATCGTTAACTAGCAAAAAATTTTCAAGGTCAACGTACACAATGAGAAATAATCCCCGTGTAATGACTATGGATTTCCAGCCTTCCTTAAAATTGGGTTATTATTATTATTTTCCATGTCAATGCTAAAGCAGTAAAGGAGAGTACTGCTCCTAGTTACGCTAGAACCATGTACATGACCCAAAAGGTCTGTGGTTAGAAAAGTTTACATTTTTCTAAATAATAATAATAATAAAATACAGGAGTATTGTGCAGGGTGGGGGGTGGCAACAAACAATAGCCAGGGAATTTGCAGCTGACTGGTGGTTGGCCACCACTGAAACAGAACATTATCCATTAATCATCTCCTGCAGTCTACCTGGAAACAAGCTGAGATCGACCAATGGGTTGGCCAATCCAGGTATATAGTCTATATAATAGCAGGGCTGGGGAAGACCAGCACTCAACAGACCAGCCACCGGGAAAATCCCAGAACTTCCCAATGGCCGGTCCATGCCTGGTACTGTACTGTGCAAGACTGCAACTGAACATGCCTGCAATGATCCGAACTCAAATATCATGGCCATGACAGAAAAGTGGTAGTAATCTAATCCGTACTGATAAAATACACTAACCACAATCATCTGATCTTCTCCCCATTTTTCATCATGATTGTGTAGTTTTCTTTGTTGAATCTCCTTGGATTTTTTTTTCTTCAGGAATTTGAGTGAAGACTTTCTTAGCGATTTGCATCGTTCCTTGCAGGACCCCTGTACTACATACCAACACCTCCGATATGGTGCTGCTAGGATGTTCAGTAATGCGAAGAGTGAGAAAGAAAACCAACATTGTACTTCCACCTTTCAGTAAAATGCTTCCTCAGTCTGTTTTCTGAAGAAAAAATACAATAATCCCTAGTTGATCTGGGTTATATTAAGCCCAACAGTGAGCAATCTAAGCTAAAGCTAACCAAAGCAAACTCCTTACAGCCAAACTCCTTCTTACCCTTGGCAGTGGCTACAGTGACTCACTGATTAACAGTTACCTAACGAGGTAGATGGATCTGGACTGTTCCATTTGCTAATTAGGTCATGTGCCTTGTCAACTTAAATAATTTAAAGAATAATTACTCTGTACTGCCATGACAATAGCAAGACATAGGTAAATAAGGATACAAAACAAGCCAACTAGCTAACTAGCTAATTTTAATTACTAGATTGTTAACTCATATTAAAGTTTATATTAATGCCAGCATACATAATCGAGTCTTCTTTTATTTTTATTTTTCTCCTCTTGTTTTTTGTGCTTTTTGCTTCCAGATTTATTAAATTCTGTTCATGGTTCATTAAAATCATGCCAATTACATTTACTAAAAAAAGAGACTCACCACAAACATGTTTGTGAATGGGACCCTCTTAGGGAGGTTTCTGAATGTATCGTTGTTGTGTGTTGATGTTGTACTTAAAGGGGATTTCTGCACATTTGTCGCTGAAGTGTACTATTCAATTGGCTGCCCTTAGGAGCCCCCTCCCAGCTCGGGACCCCAGGGAATTGCCTGTCTTGCCTGTCCTGCTGTTGTGCCTCTAGGTATGGATCTTTGTGGCAAGGACCAATGGAACTGGAATGTCCTGTAAAAATCTATAGGTGAACATTAGGATCTTAGTACTAGAGCTGAAGCTCAACAGATGATTGGGCTTGTAATACAACTATAATCTTAATTAACAATGGAATGGATGACGCCGGAGATACATCCAACCATCCATCCATTACCATCCATTTATTTGGGGTTTGGGTCGCGGGGGTAGAAACTTCAGGAGACATACCCAGACCTCCCTCTCCCCAGCTACCTGTACTGTACCAGCTCTTCGGGGGGGATTGCAAGGCGTTCCCAGGCCAATCGAGAGATATAATCCTTCTAGCGCGTCCTGGTTCTGCCCCGGGCCTCCTCCCTGCAGGACATGCACGGAAAACCTCTCCGGGTGACCGCCCTGGAGGCATCTGCGCCAGGTGTCCAAACCAGCTCAACTGGCTCCTTTCGACGTGGAGAAGCAGCGGTTGGGTTGAAGTAGAAGATTTTATTGTGATTTGTTATGGAGTCGCAAAGGAGACATGGGATGGAAAGAAAATAACATAATGGGAGGTGAAAAAAATGTACAGAAGAATAAAAATCCTTTTGAGTTCTCGCAATATTTTTGCATCATAATGAAAAATACACACCATTTAATCAGATTATGTATTTTAAATGTATTTATTAATAATTGCATTTGCTTGCTTACAGTCACTGTTTGTGAATAGACACAGTGCAATTATTAATAAATATGTATAAAAATACATAATCTGAAAATGAAATGGTGCCCATTGTCCATCATTGCAGTGTTACTCACCACTGGCCCACGACCCAGCAATAGGCCAGCAGCCACCTCCAGTGGGCTGTGGAAGTGCGGCAGGGAGTTGCATGCCCAGTCACTGCCCAGGAAAATGCCCCAGGTGTTCAAGTTTACGTGATAAGAAAGTTTACGTGATAAGAAACTAAAAAACTATGATAAACTGCTGATTAAGAACATTGCTTGATAGCACACATCAGCCTGTCACCTCACACAAGTTAAGTTAATTCCAAACAATCATATGCACAGAAAGATCGACCGAATTATTAGGGCAGAACACATAGTACTGTTATGGTAATATCATGAATGCTGGTGGTTCAAGACCATTTCAACTTGGGGGGGGGGGGGCAAGACTGGGGCCAGTTGTTCTGTTAGGGGGCCAGATGCATTTGACCTTAATATCCTCCATATATTACTTACACTAGATTGCCAGCATTGAGAAGCAAAAGACAATTTTGAAAACCAATGTTATTTCTGCTATGCTTTGCAGTCATATTTTACAGTTTTTACAGATATGTAACTCACTCTGATTTCTTCTTTAGACTCACATGCTTCCATTAGTTTGATTATTTTTATCTGTCATTAACTTTTCTTTTCACCAACTGCAAGGACTCAACCTCATGGCACATCTATGGTAAGAGTCTGTCAAGAAAACTTGCTTTTGTTTGTGTTCCACCTGTTCCCAACGCACAAAATGTATTTTATATATGTTTGTGTAAATTAACATTCAGTCTATATGTTCCTGACTATTAGGCCACCGGTGCTATATATAATAGCTGATTATTATATATAGCACGAGGCAGGGAACAACCCTGGATGGGGGGCCAGCCCATCGCAAGGCACACTCACACACCATGCACTCACACATGCACACATACGGGCAATTTAGCAAGTCCAATTAGCCTCAGCATGTTTTTGGACTGTGGGGGGAAACCGGAGTACCCGGAGGAAACCCCACGACGACATGGGGAGAACATGCAAACTCCACACACATGTAACCCAGGTGGAGACTCGAACTCAGGTCCCAGAAGTGTGAGGCAACAGTGCTAACTACTGCACCACCATGCCGCCCCTTATATATAATATAATATAATATAATATAATATAATATAATATAATATAATATAATATAATATAATATAATATAATATAATATAATATGACATGACTATTTTTTTGAAAGCCAAGTAGCATACGTATTTAGAGGCCCATGAATGTTGCCAGGGAGGGCACTGCCCCCCAAAACCCAGAACCACTCTTGATCATGGAAGAAATTAGTATTTCACAGGAAAGTTCAAGTGTTGGTGAATCTCAGCAGCCAAAACATCTTTTAAAAAGTAGATATTTTGGATAAACAAGGTAAAAAAAATTTTGGTCATGTGGCAGAACTTTTTACATTTGTAAAGTCTAACATGCAATAGCTGGACGCTGTGTACTGTAAACTCGAAAATGTTTGCAAACTAAAGACACATAAAGTATTGTAGAACATAAGAATGCAAGTGCTTTCAGTTGCAAACATCAGCAATTAGGGTTTCCATTTTCAATCTGAACAAATACGGAACAAATTGTACTCTGTATTGGTTAAAAATAGGACATCCCTGGAACGAGCACCGAGGACGTTCAAGGAAAAACCCAGCAACAATTCTTAGAGTTGGCACTGAAGTAAGACAAACCGTAACACAAAACTAGAATTGACACTGACAAACCAAGAGTGGAAAATAAGAGGAAGTAAGAGCACCAACATTGACATCATCCACAATGACCAGCAAGGGTGGATACATATACACAACAAGTGATGGGGTAGAACAAGGGGCAGGTGTGCAGAATGAATCAATTAACCGCACGGTAAGATTGGAACTAGGGAAGCAGATGAGATGACCAGCGACATCATCTGGGCAAATGGGGACATGACAGACATGGTAGGAACAGATTTTGACTTGATTTTGAGTTTCAGCCCTTTATATTGACATAGGATCCTGCCAGAAGCCTGAACAATTCTTTTTTTTTTCTATTTTGAATAGTTCTTGGGGGCGACATGGTGGTGCAGTGGTTAGCACTGTTGCCTCACACCTCTGGGACCCGGGTTCAAGTCCCCACCTGGGTCACATGTGTGTGGAGTTTGCATGCTCTCCCCATGTCGTCGTGGGGTTTCCTCCAGGTACTCCGGTTTCCCCCCACAGTCCAAAAACATGCCGAGGCTAATTGGACTTGCTAAATTGCCCGTAGGAGTGCATGTGTGAGTGAATGGTGTGTGAGTGTGCCCTGCGATGGGCTGCCCCCCCCGCCTGGGTTGTTCCCTGCCTCGTGCCCATTGCTTCCGGGATGGGCTCCGGACCCCCCGTGGGATAAGCGGTTTGGAAGATGGATGGATGGATGGATGAATAGTTCTTATTGTCTGGTGTTGACAGCCTTTTCCTGTTTCTTTAAATGAAAGGAAGTCAGGTTCTCAGATAGAACTCTGCATGATATTCCTTGGACTGAATTAGCGGCACTCTATTGTTGAAGCATGTGCTAGTCTGTGTGCACCTCATTCCTGTCTCCTGCTCTTTGCCCTCTTTGCCTTTGTGGCAGAATAAATGTCAAGCCCGTTTGGGAGCTCTTTGCTGCTATTGACTTGATTTTCTGTATCATTAATTGTGATTTGATATTCTGCATATTGCGACCTCGGTTCTGACTATTGGATTTCGCTTTGGCTTGGTTGTTCGGTATTTATATTGTCTATTTTTTATTGTGACTATTTTATCGTGTCTATTTTATTTCTATTGTATTTATTGTGTACAGTAAGTTTTTGGCTAACAACCACCTCTTTCTGATCCCAGTTTTGGCTTGCTTGCTTGTTGTAAACAGGGTGTGAATATCCCATGTTGTAGGGAGTGTCTGCCATTTAGTTAGTGTGTATATCGCTTTGAGTTAGGTTAGTGTTTGTCTTTTGGATTCAGGGTAGACAGCAGGGATTCACTCAGCTCGCCTGTTCTGTGTATTATTTAGGCCCGTGTCACTCCCGAAGTTCACACTGGTGTTATTGTGTCTCCCCTGAATTATAACAGCACATCTGAAGAAAGGCTGCAATATACTTGTCATTGTTCTTCGAGTCCCATTGTCCTGTCTCCCTTCATCTTCCCTGTTCTGTTCTATATCTGAGTGTGTCTAGACCACGGAAGTCAAACAACAGTCCTGGAGGGCCGGAGCCCTGCACAGTTTTGGGTTTCCCCTCATTTAACACACCTGATTCAATTCCTGGTGCTAATTACCACACAGCTCTTGAGCTGAATCATTTCTGGTGGAACAGGGAAATAGCTAAGCTACACAGGGCTCCGGCCCCCCAACTCTGCAGTTTGACACCCCTGGTCTAGACCCTAGACCGGGATGTAGCACATGTTTGAGACATAACTGAGACACAAAGCATGCCTTGTGATTTGAGGTGAAGCAAAACTATGAAGTACCAGACAGGTACAGTAAGTGAAGCCGTTCTAATGACCTTTAGTTTTAAACTTTGTCAAATAATCGCAAATATGCTAAATCAATGTGAATACAAGGTTTGAATGCCCTTAGGTATTTCAAGGTATGAGCAATTTTAATAAGTACATTTAATTTTAGCAAAGGACAATAACAGCATCCAGAAACGATCAAAACAAGATCGTGCAAAGGTTAGGCTGTCATTAACATATAAGGATATACTATAAAGTGATGATTTTGTGAGTCAATGTAGAAATAATATCAAGAAGACCAAACCAAAATGTATTTAATCATCAGTTTTTCTGCCTGTACATTTTGTGATTTTTTATATATTTTCTCAGAAATATAGACTGACTGGACATCATGGAAATGGATTTGCGTGTTTGCTGTACCTTCAGTAAGTAAGTTTCTTTATATCTTATTAGGCAGTTAAAGGAAATGCTTACAGTTTTTCTCAATTGCTAAGGGACATTCACTGAAACTGGCATCCTCCAGATCTTTATCACCATCTTTTGATCACACCAGAAGTCTTCCTTTGCAAGCGCATCAACAGTCCTTCATTGGTTTCACACATTTTTTACACAGTTTTTCAAAACAGATAGCACAGATCTCATAAAAAGACTGGGGACTCTGTGGGATTAACTGTGCTAAAGCAAAGGAAACATCTATTCACAGCTGATGGAAATCACTTGTGTGATTGTTAATATCCAATGGATCTTTGTTAAACTCCTTTGCACGGCTCTTCAATCACCAATAAGTGCTTTTCCAACTATAAAAGATGCCACCTCTTTGTTGCTTTGCTTGCCATAGCGGAGCGACCCGAGGAATAGGGTTGCATGTGTGGTGGAGTTGCAGCAAGAGGAGAAAAAAAAAACAAAGTTCAAGTTTCCGATGAAATTCGGGTAACAATTATTGACCGTGTCATCAATCATGGCTTGGTCTTCCGAGAGGCTGGACAAAGGGTCCGGCCCATTCTGACTTGGAGCACTGTGGCATCTATTGTCAGTGAATAGATAACTGTATACCACTGTGTATTTCAGCTTTACTGCATTTCCCTGTTGGCAGAATAAACTGCGTCTTTATGCAGATGTTTCATCAGTTTCATCTATGTGAATAATGCCAGTTTCGATAATGATTTTTGCATTTACTTTATAAAATCCACAGGCTGCCACATACTGGTGGTAGAGAAAAGATCTTTAGTGTTGAACGGGAGGCTGCCAGATATGCTGTAGATATGCTCATGGCTAACAATGCAGTCAGACTGCACGAAAATCCAGGCAGCAGTAATTGCAGATCAAGGAACAAACATCAACAGTTTCAGTTTAGCTACTATCGATCGAGTCCTTAGACGAAACCACGTGGGAATGAAATAGCTGTACAGACCTCCATTCCAAAGAAGTTCTCACATCGCGAAGAAGGCAAGACTCCAGTATGCACAATTAAGGATTTGCTATTGTAATGCCTTGTCATACCATATAATTACACACAACTGGAATAATTTGCTTTATGAATTTGCTTTTTTCTTAATAACAATAATGGACCTTTAAGCTGAAGGGGCTTTTAACAAATTCATTTATGTGGATCACACCAGCTTCCACCTCTCTAAAGTGAGGAGACATGAAAGGAACATCATGAGGCAGAGGGCCAATGTTACAGTGTCTGGTGAGAGGGAGGTCATTGTGCCTCCATCTCCAATGATGGTGTCCTTTGTCACATACCACAATCAGCCCATACAATACAGAACATCTCATCATATGTGTTACAGTTTTTCTTTATTGCATTAACACAGTGGTGGTAACAGTGATCACATTCTCTTAACAATCAATGAAACCAGCAAAACAATGTGATTTGAAAAACTCTTTGTTTTCACTGTAAAACTCAATACTCCAATCAGAACAATAAAAAACATGCTGCAAAACTGCTTGATCCACTCAGACAGTAGCACAAAGCATTACAACACAGTAACACCCAAGCATTCACTGGATATTCACAAACAAAGCACTATCCACACACATCACTGACACAGAGAAAAACCCTGACAGGTTTCTACTCCGGTTTCTTAAATTTATTACTTCAATTTCCTGAATTTATTTATTGTAATCCACCATAAACATCACTGACTAAACATATAGTACACATAGGTGGTCCAGCAAAATGAAATGCAAAAAAGAGAAGATGCATATTGACTGAAATGAAATGTTGCTGTCTTAGCCATTATACTGGTACAATCAAACTCAAACCTGATCATGAGCGAAAAATCTAACATTTACAAATGCATAATACAGTTGAGGTAATAAAAAATAAAAATGCCCTTTGCTTGAAAATCAGAATCACAATCTACTACTATGCCCGATCGATCCTGTCCTGGATATTGTGCCACGTGTTTTCGTAAACATCACATAGAATATTCTCCTTGGCAGTTCAACGTGACAGATACCTTCAAGCACGCCTGATCCAATCCTGGCAGTTGGATACTGTGACTGGCGTAAAAGCCTCAGTCATGGCATCCAACAGCGGCATTTGGTTGTAAGGATGGTGGTCATAAACCTTCCATCTCCTGGCAGAAAAAAATACTTCTCAATAGGGGTGAGGAACAGCAAATATGGAGCAAGATATTCGATGGACATGCTTGGTTGAGCTCTAAACCACTTCATCACTGCAGACGAGTGATGGAATAGGACACAGTGCCATGCGATTACACAATGTACTGTACAACATTGACCCCAGTCTCCCTTCAGCGACCAACAGAAGTATGTAAAGCTCATGAAAGAATGCACAAAGTTCTCCAAAGTATTGTAGACTGGCTGTTGGGATGTTTTCTACAGGACCATTGTCTGATATTGCTGCACAAAGAACACTTCAATTTCTTTGCTTTGGTATCTGAACTATTGCTCAATGGCTGTTAACATTCCTCCCACGGTTCCTGGTCCTGGACAGATGAACCCAGCTTCATCCACATAAAGAAATTTGTGTGATACAGCACTGGACTCAGTGATGATCCATGATTCTCTGTTATTTTCTTGGTCCATTTTACATTAAACATAAAACTGCACCATCTAACCCTATATATGGTGTAGCGACTGTTGAATTGACAGATACGCAACAAATGTGTCTTCAGTTGCAAGACTAGGCCAATTTGAGTACGTTTTTTGAGAGAGAGCCTTAGCAACTGAAGCCATTTTGTTGTGGTTAGCTATGATTTTGGTATCAAACGATCATTCTGTCTAGTGTTTTGCAAAAATTCCATTAGCAATGGTGACAGACTGGCACATACAACAAAACATAGTCTTTAGAACTCACGAATTGCATTGATGGCTTGTAAAATCCTTATAAGGAACTAAGAAAAATAGTAATGGAAGAGAAAGCAGATGAGGTCTGTCATGAGGGTGTATGTCATCATTAGGGACCTTGTTGTCTCCCTCCACTCTCACCTGCTGAAATGAAGAGTTTAATTGCAGCACAGCCCTGTATGATGATGCAACTTCTCCCTGCATACTCTCAACCTAAGCGAGAAATTCTTCTCTTCTCTGACATGGAAGGTACATGATCACCAGCTATATGACGAGATGTCCCTACTGAGGTGATGAATGCTGCTTGCCTGGGTATAGGTGCAGAAGATTGCCAGGGATGGATATGCCATGCAAGGACCTTTTTCCGGTGATGCAGTGCAAAGGAAAACATCCAATGTGATGTTGACGAGAACTGGTGGTCTAACAGTCAGGAACGTACAGACTGAATGTTAAGTTCTAAGCATTTCAAGTGTTTTTGAGTGTTTCGTTTCATTGTGATTATCTGTACTGTATTTTCAGTACTCAGCATTTCGAAGTTTGAAATTTATGCAAAACAATTACATTTACAGTAAAAAAAGTACAGCAATAAAATAATATTTTAAAATATAATAAACTAAAAAATTCTATTTCTTTGAAGAAAGACTGCAGTACAAAAGCTGTACCCTATTTGCTGTACCTGTGTCTAAATTTGCCTAGTCAGCAAAAGTTCATTGGCAAGGAAAGACCAGTGCTGCCATCACTTTACTGGCTTCCTGTTTCTTTTAGAGCATAAATTTCCACTCCTGACCCCCCAGTCCATCCATGGGACAGCCCCATACCTCAAAGAACTTCTCACTGACTAAACTTGCAATCAAAACCATAGGGCCTACAACAGTGGGCACCTCCGTGTTTCCTGGACTAAGTTCCACTCAAAGGGGGACAGAGCATTTTGCTGGACTCAGTTTCTGCCCATTTTTAAATCTGCTCTTAAAAACCTTTTTACTAAAACGTTCTGATGATGATATTTTTTCTCATGAACTAACGTACGTATTACTGTATCTTATTTTGTCAACTCTTTGAGATTTTGTTCTAGTGAAACGTGCTTCATAAATGAAATGTTTTACTATTACTTTGAGTTTTTGCTGATCTGCATAATGTAAAAATGTTGCTTTTTCGAACTCGTTCTAAAGCGTTCAACCAATTCACACAAAGTTTGAACTACAGTATCTTGAGAGCATGCAGACGAAAGTTGTTCATAGGTCTTTGGTCAGGCGAACGATTCTACTGCTACAGACCATTTCTTGGGTGTGGCCTTATTCCACTTAATGACTGATGTCAATGAGGTATCGATTAGCTATATGACCTTAAGTGAAGAAAATCCATGGCTGTGTTAGATGGTTGCCTCAAATGCTGGGGTGACTTTAGGACTTCCAGGTGTGTGGAAATGCCTATGCTGCCATACTTTGAGAGACATTACAATTTCGCAGAAACAATAAGATCCTTTAAACAACATTTAAAATCATTTAATCATCTTTTGCACGTGTGTAGAGTAACGGACACTGCCTTACCTTTCAGGTATGTTCAAATGTGTTGCTCTGATTTGATATATTTTTTCCCCACAAATTAATAGCCAAAAATCGGTAATGCAAAAACACATGAACTATATCTGAAGGATCTTGGAGTTGAAGATCACTAAACAACTATGTGATCAAATCATTTTTCAAGCTTACATCAAGAATTCCTTTCTTTAAAAGTATTTCTTTTATTACGTTTGTATGACACTGTGATAAATAAATAATGTTAAGTAAACTGAACCTTTAGAAATTAGCATTTTTTTCTGATTGGGAAAAATCTAGATTAACGGAAACTGAAAACTTACTTTTAGAAAATGGCTGATTGACCTATTTACTTATGCTAGCAGCCTATCTTACTTGACTCACTAGTTTTTTTATTATAAAACTGTGCTCACTTTATCATCCTTCACTGAAGTGCACCCTTTGAGCTGAACATGAACGTTTTGAAAATTGGTCACGTCTTCCACATTAGACAGTGGCAAGTAGCTGCATTACAGTTAAAGGCATCTGTAATAACTACCCTGCCCAAGCACATTAATTAAAAATGGCAAGTGAAGACCCAATTAAAAGCTGAAATATAGAGTGAAAAATCCTGTACAGATTCAAGTCATGTTAATCAAAGATGATCAATGAGTGAAAAATCCTTACTGTAGAGGGACGACAATCATTAAAAAAATAATTAAAAATAAATGAAGACACAAGGCAGCAGTGTGGCAAAGTAAAACACAATAGAAAATAAATAATATGCAAATGTATCAATCTTTTGAAATGTCTTCCTGATTGGGTTCCTGTTTTATTATGGAAACCACCAGATAAATTATTCTGCCAATTATTGTTAAATTATCCTGTCCAAGACAACTTTTTAAAAAAACTAAAAATTATAGCTCTAAATCGCAACAAACAAAAATATTGAAAAAAGCAGAAACAACATTGTTTTCTGAGACAGTTTTTGTTACTGTTTATTTTGATCAGTAAGTTATTGTTTATTACTGTTTAAATGTAGTTTTTCTGTCTAAATTTCTCAACATTCAGTGAGACATATTAAAGTTAGTCATCACTGTCATTTGGAAATTATATTAAAATAGTAACCAATAAATGACAATATAATAAAGCTCACTATCCATGATTTAGTTTTCTTTGCACTGCTATGTAGTGACCATTCTATTTTAATATGACCCTTTAATATTAATATGATAATAATGAATTAAACGCTTCCCCCTCCCCTGAGTTTAGCAACGATATTCCTCTGTGTTAGCAACTGAAACTTCTCTGAAAATTGTAACGGTGTTTTGAAGTGAATGAACTATAAGGTTATACACTTTGCATGTAACACTCTGTTTTAACTGCTCCATTAGCGGTGGCACTATGGGGTTAACTTAAGCTAGGCATACATCATTTAGCTATTACATGTATTGTATATATGCCAGTAAATCGCTAGCCTACCAACTGCCCCCTCAACGAGAATGTGGCTCCGCTGTCAATCTCCTGGAAGGGGTGCCACTTCCCAAGGGTCAGCTCTACCCCTTGTCCATAACTGAAGAAGCGGCAATGTCCCGTTCGCCCTGCTCGTCCCGAACCCCCCGCTAAAGTAGGCGAATCAGTTTTTCTGGGAGTTTCCCAAGCTCAGTTTACCATAACAATAGAAGTAACATTTGCCGGGGAACAAATTGCTATATGGGCCCTAACAGACTTAGGGACAGCCTGGAACTTTATGGATCAAGCTCTAGCTCAGAAGTTGCAGATTTCTCTGCAGGCTCTCTTTACTCCCATTGCGGTATTGGGAGTTAGCTGTGAGCCCCTACAAGGGGGTGAGATCACCCATCGGACAGGCCCAGTAACTTTACGAGTTGGTATTCTCCATGTGGAGAGATTAAACTTCTTAGTTCTCCCCAGCACCAAGGATCCCATCATATTGGGTCTCCCATGGCTACAGGAACATGACCCACAAATCCACTGGTCCTCTGGTGAGCTTGTTGCCTGGTCAGCTGCAGGTGATTTCCGGTGTGTTGCTTTGCCCTGTTACGCCTCATTAGTTGAAAGCCCAGACCTGGAGGATCTCGCTGTCATTCCCGCCGAGTATAATGATGTCTTCAGTAAATCGTTGGTCTTCCAGATGCTCCCTCACCGGGGATGTGGCTGCGCTATCGATCTCCTAGAAGGGGTGCCACTTCCCAAGGGTCAGCTCTACCCCTTGTCGATAACCAAAGAAGCGGCAATGGAGGATTATATTCAGGAGGGCCTAAAGCAAGGTATTTTCCATCCGTCTACCTCCCCTACTACAGCAGGCTTCTTCTTCATGAAGAAGAAGGACGGAGGCTTACATCCATGTATTGACTATCGGGCTCTCAATGCAATTACAATGAAGCGATGAGAACCATTACCCTTGATCCCTTCCGTGTTGGAACAGCTCCATGAGGCTAAGGTTTTCACTAAGCTCGACCGCCGCAGTGCTTATAACCTTGCACTGTACGTATCCGGAAGGGAGAACAATGGAAGACCCCCTTTATAACCCACACAGGACAATACGAGTACCGAGTTATGCCTTATGGCATAGCTAACAGCTCGTCGATCTTCCAGTCATTCATATTTCGCGACATGGTTAACAGGTTTGTTGTCATATATATTGACGGCATATTGATATACCCTTCTTCCCTCTCCCAGAACGTTAACCATGTTCACCAGGTTCTCCAGAGGCTGCGTGAATATCATCTGTTCGAAACAGGGGAGAAATGTGAATTCCATCAGACAGAGGTATAGTTTCTGGGATACGCCATCAGACCATGGGTGGTGGCAATGGACGAGCGGAAAGTTGCCGCTATTCAAGATTGTCTATGACCCCGTACAGTTAAAGAACTAAAGTGGTTTCTTGGGTTTGCTAACTTTTACCTCTGGTTCATAAGAAATTTCAACCACCTTTTGCCTCTCTCACCCAAGAAAAAGGTACTCATCTGCAGTGGACTCCAGAAGCTGACCTCACCTTCCAGAAGCTCAAACGTGCTTTCTGTTCTGCTCCAATCCTCCAACAACCACACCCCGAGAAACCCTTTGAGGTGGAGGTGGATACCTCAGAAGCCGGAGTGGGGGCCATCCTCATACATGGAGATCCGGTAACTGTTCGCCGACATCCCTGTGCGTATTTCTCCAAGAAGCTCACTCCTGCCGAATGGAACTCTGATGTAGGGGACCAGGAATTTCTGGCCATCAAGCTGGCTTTGGAGGAGTGGAGACATTGGCTGGAAGGGACTCGACACCCCTTCCAGGTCTTTACCGATCACCGGAACCTGGAATATTCGCAGAACGCAGAAAGATTGAACCCCCGGCTTTGTTCTTTGTTCGTTTTAAATTCACACTGACTTTCTTCCCAGGACCGAAGAATGTTAAAGCTGATGCACTCTCCCAAAAATATGACCCCCCCCGACAGCAGTGGACTGAACCACTCCCATCCTAGCCCCTTCTTGCTTCATGGCCACCATCTCCTGGTCCCTGGAGGAGATCCTTCGAGTTGCCAATGAACACTCGGCTTCACCTAGCGGATGCCCCCCAGGAAGACTGTATGTGCCTACCTTAAATAGACCAGCCGTAATAAGGTGGGTACACACCTCCTGTAGTTCAGGACACCCGGGGATCTCCACCACTCTACGGTCGGTGGCACGGAGGTACTGGTGACCAGGATGGAGAGTGGAGGTGCAGCAATACGTGGCCTCCTGTCCTGAATGTGCCCAACTTAAGGCCTCGCACCAACTGCCTGCCAGGTTGCTTCAACCTTTACCAATCCCATCACATCCCTGGTCACACCTTGCGATGGACTTCATCACCGATCTCCCCCTCTCAAATGGTGACACCATAATACTTACTGTAGTTGATCGCTTCTCCAAGATGTGTCGCAAGACTATTGCAATCTTATTAGCAAGATTATTGCTCTTCCCAGGCTTCCACCCATCCATCCAAGCCCGTTCCCTGACCACGGGTCTGTCCACGTCGCCCGACTCAGCCTCCAGGAGGCAGCCGTCTGGGGGGGGTACTGTCACACCCCACATGGGTGGGACCGGACACCTGCAGGCGATTGCCGGCTAATCGCCCCACTTCTTTAAGCCAGCAAAGCTGATTACTCATTGCGAAGTATTGTTGCCATTGTTTCAATGAGCCGTACAGAGCATTTCTTTGTCTTGTGTTCTTCCCGCTTGCCCTGCCTGCTTTGTCCTGCCCAGCTGTTTAGCTTGCCCTGCCTGCCACGCCTGCCCCATCGACCTGCTTTCTCATGCCTGCCTGCCCCATCCTGCCCTGCTGTCCCATCAACCTCGTTCCTCCCTTCCCATCGTTGCCTCCTCTCGTCCCTTTGTGTAGGACTGACTTCCCTGGTTACCAACTCCCTGCCTTCGTTACACTCTCTTGGATTGCCCCTTTGAATTTGTTTGCTCCCGGTTCACCCATTAAACGAGTGAGCTACCGCTACCTCCTCTCTTATCGCTGGACATCACATGCAAGCTTAAAATGCATAAAAACACCACATAAATTTGTGTACTGCATCAAGGCTTTTTGACTTTGTCAGGTACCTTTATTTTAACAAAATAAATTAAAACAAAATCAAGGCAAGGCAAGCCCATACATGTAAGGCAAGATAAGACCAGTTCAGTTTATTTATATAATTCACTTGAGGTTTATTTTACCATTTTCTTTTATTGAAAACAACAATGAAGGTCAAAATAAGGGTCCTGTCAAAATAAAGGCCCAGAAAGCCTCACCAAAAATACTAAACCCAATCTTTTCATGGATAAGGAAACCTAACAAGGTAGCCAAGAGGTAAGAAACAAATGGATGATAAATAATTGTTTAGAAGATATTTTATGGCTGATTTAAGACACGGGTCTGCACCGACCCACCTAACATAAGAGATAAGAACAGAAAGCTAACACAATCCGAAGGTTAAGCCATATCAACACCTCTATCCTTAGTATTTACAGTATGCATTCAAATATGCCCATTGTTGTCTCAACCATAAAAATGCCATATTCAGCTAATCGATACCTCATCGAATAATTAAACTTTTCAAGTGAATGAATTAAGTAATGAGTGTCAGTGAAATGATCTATTCTGAATACAGAAAGGCTTTCGGGGGCAGACTTACCAAAAGACAGGTGTGGGCAGCCATTGGGGTCCCAAAGAAGTACAGACCACATGAAGACACGACGTCTAAAAATCACATTTATCGGTATAAGATGATCATTTAATATGATCATGTTAATTATAGAAGCATGCCTGATATTTATATTTTTGTGATGCACGTGCATTGCTGAACAATTAACCATCATATGACTACTCTACGACATTTGTTACGGTATATTGTGCCAAAACTACAAGCATTTTCATAATTTATCAGCCTGATACCAATAGTGGGGTATCGAATGGGTTCCATCTCTAATCATTACATTTGATGGTTGGTATCTATGATACCTGTATATATCATCGTTAAATATTCTGTGCCATAATCATTGCTGTGTCGAATGCATAAAAAAATTAATTATATATTGTATCAATTTATATTACAATACAGCTAAAGAAAGTCTTGTTCAGATGAAACCATTCATTTTCTCTCTCCATTAAGTTACCACACGTTTTTATTAGAAAAGCATGCCTTTGCTATGATGGTCCATCACGAATTACTTCTGCACCTACAGTAATAGCTGCTAGGGAAAAGGAAGGAATGAAATGAAGCATTATAATGTTAAAGAACATGCAGCCCATATTTCTTTTTAGCAGCTCATAAAAGAAGCACAATGTACTTTCTTGGTCTGGAATAAATGTACCCATAAAGGTAGCATTAAGAATCCAGTCCTGTTGATCTCAAAATATCTTATTCAGAGACAGACAATACTTTGCACATAGTTAGCTGACAGTAACAGAAAGGAGGATTTATGTGGAAGTAATTTAATTTTAAGCAGACCTGTTCAATTGCAACTCCTTTATTTAGCCTTTTGTATTGGAACAAAACAAAGCTCCTTTATAAAGAGAGATGGCTGAATACCCGAAGCCTCTGAATGCACCGTGAGGATGTTCTTGGTCCACAGTGCTTTTGGCCGCAGGAAAGAAACCATCGAGCGGCATCATCCAGGTCAGCGCCGGAAAGTTTCTCAGCTGAAGCTGAAGCATTCACCTTGGGCAGAATGGCCAAAAAGAGTGTCTGATTAATCACGACACAACCATCAAATGCGCTAATCCAGAAACTCTTTGCCCAGGATTTTGTTCATTTTCAGTCACTCAATATTCCAGCCAGTAAGGCTCAGAGCGTTGATAGCTTTGGTTGCATTGTATCAGTTTAACTTAATTGTGAAATCCATGTTGGATTTTTGCTGAAAATTTGTCATTTCTGTGGAATCAACCAGGTATAAATTTTGTTTATTACGATTATTTGAAATTTAGTGAAGCGGCTTAACGGGTAAAATACGCACATATATCCGTGACACAAAAAAGCAGTTCAAGCATTCTTTAGCATGCTGACCTGCATTTTCACTGAAGTCTGGGTTAGCCTTTTCTTCTTTTCTGAGTGAAAGCTTTCCTTTCCTGCATGACCCCCTTTTTTGACGATAAGCCAGAGGAGATCATTGCTGTCATGTTTGACTTGTCTCTAAATGCTGCTCTGCTTGGCATGTCTCTCCTGTGTCTGCATGGACTTTCCTATCATAGTTAAGCAAAAGATGCAGCTGTGGTAATTTGGTGTCTATGAATTTCACATATCGTACGAGTGTGTGCACTGTGCTAAGCTTTAGTTACAGGGTCACAGAGATTGTTTAGTAACTCTGAAACTACATTTTTTTACTTGCAGGTGTCATCTCCTACTCGCCAGATCCTCCTGTGTGCCACACCCCCTCGTTAACCTCGTGTGGAATCCCTGTGTCATCGGCTGTTTTGAGTCATTTTCCATTAAGCCTCTGTATTTAAGTCCGCGTTCGAGTTTCCTGAGTCCTGTCATTGAAGTCACTGCAGTCTTGTGAATTCAAATCAGTTAAGCCTCGTGTGGTCGTTGCCTGTCTTGTCCTGATTGTCTCTCCATTCTCCCAGTAAAACTCTATTTCCCCGATCCTTCGAGTCCGTCTCCTACTTCCCCAGTCCATGCCTAGCGATATATGACAGCAGGGTACATTGATCTAGTTGCTCTAGTCAATATTAGGAAAAACAAACCTAAACTGCGAAAGAACTTCTCAAGTGTGTGATTCTTTTTATTATTTTTGATAACGTTTTATATGTTAATTAATCTTGTTAAGTCTTTTCTTGAACTGTGCAGGGAACCTCTTTATGTATCAGACTTGATCATCCAGCTGTTTGTATAAATTTCCATCCCCCTGGAAGTACAGTCATTCATTTTGCTGCTACATGTACATAACGAGACCTTCATTTTGTTCTAATAAATAAGGTTCGGTAGCTTGAAGGGAACATGGGAATTTCTCTTGAAGCCGCAGTAACTCTGTGACCCACTTGTCTCATCCTTGTTTATCTTATAATTTCATTTCTTCCAGGACAACAGCAATATGTCTTATAAGACGCAGCACACCTGTATTTGAAGTGTTTAATGTAATTGTGTAGAATTAAAACATCTGTAGAAATCCGTACAGAGCTGTATTTTGTTAGAGCATTTCAGATCAATCATCTAAATCAGGAGTGGGCAATCTTATCTGCAAAGGGCCTGTGTGTATGCAGGTTTTTGGGATAACCTTTAGGTCAGCTGTTAACACCCAGGTGTAAGGACTCTTCAGCCAATCAGTCCTCTAATTAGTAATCTAATGAGGGAGTCACAGCGAAAACCTGCACACACAGCGGGCCTTTCTGGGTAAGATTGACCACCCCTGATCTAAACTCTCAAGAGAAGGAGATCAGGTCTCTTCCTGTTACTTTAAAGCCTGGCCTTTATACTGTATCTGTGTTCATGATGAGATTTTTACCAGCCGCTCTTAGGCAGTATCAGCACTAAAAACAACTTAAAATAAAGAGAAAGCTTTTTATAAGCAGCTATTGACCATGCCTACTGAAACAGCTATTGAAAATAATAAAACTATATATACATACAGCTGTGGAAAAAATTAAGAGACCACAGGAGAGTTTTTTGTTTCACTCATTTCTCAATTTATGGGACTGCATGTGTGTGTGTGTGTGTGTGTGTGTATATATATATATATATATATATATATATATATATATGCACATTATATCTGTTGCGTCCAGTTGCATGAGTGGGGAAGCAGATTCAGGAGATGAGGATTGCAAAATTGGGGTTTATTGACAAATCATGGAGCAGCACAGGACAAACGTTAATGACGGATCTGGGGAAACGGACTAGCACATGGACTAAATACACAAAGCTCAGGGACGGAAACGCAGAGCGGCCGAAAACAATCAGGAATCCACACGAGGTTGATGAAGGGGCGGGGCACACAGGAGGACCGTGCGAGCAGGTCATGACAATATCAAGCTCAGCCTGGTTCTTCTCTGTTTCTCCTTAATGAAGAGCTGCTTCCTTGCTTAATGGGACTTCAGTCCTGCTTCTAGGAGCCTGATTTGAACTGTCCTTGCAGTGCACCTCACATCTGCACTTAATGTTTCCCATTCCTTTTGAAGGTCACTTGATGCCATCCTCCAACTCATGAGAAACTGCTGGAAGTGCCTGTCTGGTTTCTGGTCGTTCCCAGTGTCTTCTGTTTCACCTCATTCTTGTGTACTGCTGTCTTAGAAATTTAGAAGCAACCCGCCGTGTAGCCTTTTGCCAGCAGAACCAGGTTGAAAACAGGATTTAAAAATGCAATAACGAAATGCAGTGGTCTCTTTTTCCCAGAGCTGTACACACACAAACACACACACACACACTGTGCCAGTAAAAAGTTTGTACACACCTACCCATAGAAAGATTAATTCATACTTTTCTCTACATTGTAGAATAATTAAGAAAGAAATAATAAAGACATCAAAACTATTAAATTTGGATTATGCACTGAGCAAAAACTTAAAAAAAAAAAATAATAATAATTTGTTGGGGGGAGGCGCAGCTCTGTGGGTTGGGATTCAGAAGGTTGCCGGTTCAAATCCCTGGGTCGGCAGAGTGATCCCACCATTGGGGCCTTCAGCAAGGCCCTTAACCCCAATTGTCCCAGGGACTGTCTGACCCTCCTGTCTCCTCTACGGCAGGTTCATGAGGTGGCCTCCTGAGATGCTTTTCTAGCTGTTGGAAGGTGGTCCAGAATATATGCTAAATACTCATAAATGACTTTTTAATTCACTCTTTTGTCAAATTCCTCTAAAACAATTTCTTCTGTGTTTTGGTCAGGTGGTCAGGTCATGTGATATGCATGTGTACCCCTAATGCACAGGCCTGGCTCACAGTCTCCATTCTAGTTCATCCCAAAGGTGTTCCATGGGGTTGAGGTCAGAGCTCTGTGCAAGTCAGTTAAGTTTTTCCACATCACACTCACCCAACCATGTCTTTATGGGCCTTGCTTTGTATTATCTAATAGCATGATATTGAGATGTCTATAGTGTTGCTCGGGATCCTTCTGATGGGATTAACTGGTGACACTTTCTCCGAGGACCAGGATCCCCAGTGAAGTTCACTGCCTTTGGCAAACACAGCATAAGGAGAGTAGACCCTCAATCCTGCATTTACAGAAAAATGACATCCACTGCCTTCTGCTGTACAATATCAAAAACAACATCGGTTTCAGAGAAAATCTGATTGTAGGTGTGCAGCGTAAACACAAAATCAAAATCTTCCCTAAAGGAAGCTCTATCTCCATCGATGGTGTCCTCTTCCAATATGCTGTTATCATCCAGGATTTCTTAAAAAGTGTCCATTAGAGAATCATAGCGGCTAAATACCAATGTCTGGCAGCATTTTTCTGGTACCTGTGAGCATCCTAATGACTCTGGGAAGCTCATTCTTTAAGTCAGTTTGATGAAATATATGTGAAACCCAGAGAGTGTAGCGAAAAGCACTTTGCTACCTGAGATTTAATCTTTGTGCGTAGAAATGCACAAACAATACATTTTCTGCAGGCTCCTTCACCTTCAGTGTAATCCATTAAGCGAAGATAGCATGACGGGAGCTCCACCATATGTTTGACCAATACATTTTTTGTCCATAATTATAGTTCTGGATCTCTGCACAATACATCAAATACTTGCTGGACATCCTTCCCTCCTACAATATCAAAAAGCCCAACACACCTCTCTTGCATTAAGCCAGCAGTATCTGCATACCTAAGTTTGACAGACATCTGTGCATGACAAGAAATATCTGTTGTCTCACCTACCTGCCACGAAAAGTGAACTTCTTTCACCTCACCTTTGATCTCGACAAGGACAGTAGCTGCAGTAGTAGCAGATAAATCATTCTGTATGGAATAGGACATGCCAGAGAACAGAGAAGATGACTGAATGTCAGTGACCAAGACATCATCATACTTTGTCAGTACATCAATAAATTCCCGGTAATTTCCTTTATTGGAAGTACTGCCCTCATCATTCCCCCTGAAAGCTAGTTCCTGACAGGCAAGCAGTGATTTTATATCAATTTAGGGGCTTAGAATAGCTCTGTTGTTCCTGACTGCTGCATTGTGCTTTGCAACTTGAATGCATGCGCCCTCATGAATTGTATGCTCTACTCACACTCTGCCAAGTACACTGAGTTGTGCAGATAAACTTAAATGCTGCTGGCTTCAAATGGAAAATTAATGTATATGTTGTTGAAAGCAACTCCCATGAATCAATCAGCACTGTGGTTCAATGCGTAAGATTACACTTTTAATCGTAAAATAAAATTCATTTACATAGACACGTCGATTAATTCTTCCCATATACAGTAGAGTTACAGTATCTCTGCTAGAATTCATATTGATAGCTGTCAAGCTTTGTTGCCGGACAGCACAGTAAGGGAAGGAACAAAGGACACTTGCAGATAGGTCGCCTCTGTCAAATCGAATGCCAGGCCACATGTGGTGAAGTGAAAGGTGCTGTCAGAAGCTGCCTGCAGATGACGCAGGTGTTCATAGTCCTTCTCTTTCTTCTTTTAAGGAACTGACCATGATGTCAACACAAGTTGACAATTTTTCTAGAGATCCAAGTGCGCAACATTTACTGTTTCAGGACTCTGTAGCACCAGACAGTTTTCACCTTATTATTATTATTATTATTATTATTATTATTATTATTATATTAACAATAGCACCATGAACCGTGTACCAATGACAACTAGCTGGTTTCCATGGTTCTACTTGAATGAGTCTTTATTCACACATTGACAAGTTGAAAGCTCACAATACCTCACACTGAATGGAAGAATGGAGGTGGTGTTATTGTTCAACGCAGGAAATGACTTCCAGGTGAGCTCAGTTACAGATCTGGAGGCAGCTTAATTAAAATCTAACAAATAGTGATAATCTTATAATATTACTATAGAAACGTTTTAGTATTCATGTCAGCATTTTTATTTATATTTCTTTTATATTTTGAGGACGCTTACTGTACCCTAACCTTTTAATATCGTACACTGAAATAATTTTGTAAAATATTCCACACTTTAATGCTAAACTCATCTGTAAAAAGCATTAATATCCTTAGTTGCGTGGACAGCAAGTTTCCAGGTCAGTGGACGGAACAGACCCTCCCAAAATGCATTTTGTCTTCCTAAAAAATTGTGTCATTAAAATTTCAAATGCGTAAATAATGCAGTCTCTTGAGTACATACTGTATATTCTAACATCTAAACTCGTACTTTTATAGGTTTTTCTGATGTTTGCAAGCACTAAATAATTCTGTCCACCTCAAAATCATTATTTTGTCTGGAAAAATATTTAAAGATTGATGAGACTTCAGTGAATCTTTCTGTGGACCACTGCTATCCCAGTTTGTAAGCAACTCCTGTTATTTGCTTTTTGTACTGAAACTTTGTCAACAAAATGATAAAGGACATGCTCTCAACCAGGTGATGTCATCCATCCATTCATTTTCCAAACCGCTTATCCTACTGGGTTGCAGGAGGTCCGGAGCCTATCCTGGAAGCAATGGGCACGAGGCAGGGAACAACCCATGATGGGGGGCCAGCCCATCGCAGGGCACACTCACACACCATTCACTCACACATGCACACCTACGGGCAATTTAGCAACTCCAATTAGCCTCAGCATGTTTTTGGACTGTGGGGGGAAACCAAAGTACCAGCAGGAAGCCCCACGACGACATGGGGAGAACATGCAAACTCCACACACATGTGACCCAGGCGAAGACTCGAACCCGGGTCCCAGAGGTGTGAGGCGACAGTGCTAACCACTGCACCACCATGCCACCCCCAGGTGATGTCAATAAAAGAATAAATAATAGTTAATTAATATGAATAAATAATGACAGGAATTCTTCTATAGCAGAGTAAAAATAATCGACTTATTTTAGAGTGGAAACCCATAACAAAATTTATAGTAATAATTGTCTCACCTACTAACAAAGAAAATGTCCTCACCCCCTCCAACTGTCATTGACAGCGGCTTTTACAGTAGCTACACACCTCCCTCCAGGTTAGTCAGTAGCTTAATACACACCTCCCTCCAGGTTAGTCAGTAGCTTAATACACACCTCCCTCCAGGTTAGTCAGTAGCTTAATACACACCTCCCTCCAGGTTAGTCAGTAGCTTAATACACACCTCCCTCCAGGTTAGTCAGTAGCTTAATACACACCTCCCTCCAGGTTAGTCAGTAGCTTAATACACACCTCCCTCCAGGTTAGTCAGTAGCTTAATACACACCTCCCTCCAGGTTAGTCAGTAGCTTAATAAACACCTCCCTCCAGGTTAGTCAGTAGCTTAATACACACCTCCCTCCAGGTTAGTCAGTAGCTTAATACACACCTCCCTCCAGGTTAGTCAGTAGCTTAATACACACCTCCCTCCAGGTTAGTCAGTAGCTTAATACACACCTCCCTCCAGGTTAGTCAGTAGCTTAATACACACCACCATCCCCTTTTCCTTGACTTGAATTGTATTTTAATTACATACAGTATAACACCCTTACTCAAGCAAGAACTTTCACCATCTGAAAAAGATGTTGTAAATCTTGAATAGCTTGATACAAGGTGACCTGATGAATTATATAGTCTAGCTAGGGATAATAGTTAAAGAACAAAGGCACGTGGCTTAGTTTTGATTTACCTACAAAATTTCCATCAATGAATAAAACTTACAAAACTTACAAGTACTGAGACCTGCTTTTTGTAACTGTGGCCATGGCAGAAAAGTTAGATAAGCCTATGAGAAAAACAAAAGTGGAGAATGTTACCGTCAGGGGAGAAGAACCATTTCACTGCTGGCCTGTTATGAAATATTTAGCTGAATTCCTTTTAGCATGAGACAGTCCAGAGTAGCACTGGCCCATTTATTGAAGGAGCACTTTTTATTTGTTTGTTTGTTTGCTTAGAAGTGAGTCCTGCATTTCTGCTTTTTATTGCCACCTTTTGTTTTTCGAAGAGAAGCCACTAGATAACATCTGTATATTTAACTTAGTACCCTCTCCTTCTGTAGATTACTTTTAAATCTTTTGTTTTATGGTAATAATAATAATAATAATATGACAATTCAATAAACTGTAAGCCTATAAACTGAATTTTTATCTTTATAACTGATTTGCATGTGCTATGGAAACATTTTGTCACTTTCTCCAAATAATTACAGTATGTTTATATTCTTATTTTAATAAAGATATTTACCTTACTTTCACACCTTTCATTAATAGAGAAAAAACAAATAGATTTTTGCGGCTAATAGCCTGAATTTGGAATTTCACAGAATGTCATTTTCTTTTTTTTCCCCAACTGTCCAGATTTCTGGATTACTGATCATTTTATCTGATCATGCTATTTAGTTATTCATTTCAGTCATTGGTTGCATCATCAATCATTTATTTGTGCATAATATAGTCATCTTTCCTTCAAGATATGTTTTTAAATTAACCACAGTGTAAAAATGTAATGCTGGAAGAAGTCGGGTTTCACAGCTGATTTGTAAGAGACTGCGTTCTGATTCTCGGTTCCTTGAATGCATACAGTCTTGTACACAGATCAAAATAAGGCTCCAATACCAGAAAAGTCAAGCTCTTTCATCTTGATGAGTTGTCTAATCAAGAAAAGAAATCATTATCTGCACAAATACAATTTTTGCCCTTAGCATGTGGGATGAATACTCTAAATTTAGTTATTAGTTTATGGATTTTTATGCATTTTTCATTTATGTGAATTAATTAGTAAATTGCTTAAATCATGTTGCTTGTCTTTTGAGGAGTTCAGACGTTAGAAAACAGTCTACAGCAGTTTATGCAGTTCTTCCTGCTGTTGCATCCTGCTGTTGCATCCTGCCGACTGTGTCTGCCTGACCCTCCTCTGTCCTCCCTCATGTGGCCTAATGGGTCGAACCTGATGCTTGTTACCCCTTGTTAGTTCATGTATTTAAGCATCTGTTTGGCTTGTCCTCCCTGGTTAGTGATGTCATACTATCTTGTTGCTGGTGCCCAGTCCGTCCAATTTGATCCCCCTTGACCCCGTTTATTTCTAGTCTTTGTTCTTCGAGTTCACTATAACTGCTTTTGTTTCTCCACCGTGCCTGCCCCCTGGGTCCTTTGTCCTGGTGGCCATGACACCTGTGTGCTTGTGTAAGCCATGCTCTATATCTGCTTTCCCTTAGACTGAATTTGAAAAAAAAGAGGCATTCCTATCTTGCAAGTAATAAAAGAAAGTGAAGTTAAGTCACAAAAGCTTTTGTTTTACATTCGAATAGATTTGGCACAAATTTGCCTCTGCTACGTCTTAATAAACACACCTTATAGATATTGTAGCAGGCATTGAGACTCAGGAGGCAAGGGTGCAGACAGATGACCTTTGCGGGGAAAGATTTATGGAGAGAAGTAGGGAGAACTGCATAGAAGGGGGGCTGTTACAAGGTGACGATCTGTTCAGAATAGCCATTCTCTAGTTTTTCCTGGTACTGTAGGCAGGAGGCAGAGGTTTGTTCACAGGGCAGAACAGGATATTAAGTATTTAGTGTCTGAATACTGAATACATAGTCCTGGAGGAGTTCAGCATTGTATACCTTTTTCAGAATATTTTTGGAATATGTAACACAGACACACACACACACACACACACACACACACACACACACACGCACACACACACACACATATATATGTATATATATATGATATGTGAGTGTAAAGATACACTTAACAATTAAGCAAAGCAGACTTAGGTATTAGTAAGTATTTTTTTCATGAAATATCTTTTGATGCAGATAGTTTTTTTTTTTGCTCTCCACCCAAAACTTTTCTTGCCACCCGCCACCTTGTTGTATTTAAAATGGTGACGATTTCGCCGTAGTCCTAACACACCAAAGTCGGACAAGGCTGTCTTGCCTAGTATCTAATCTCATGCTGTAACCACTAAACCAAACATGCAGGCAGCGACAAAGAAAGTGATCCGCACAGAAGTAAAAGGCTGTTACAGTCAAAAACAGTTGTGCTGGTTCAGAAATGTGACTAATATAAATTAGTACTTGGTTAAAATTTAATAGAGTAACTGTGGTCCTGAATACTGTTTCATAAACACAATGTGGGCTGAATAGAGAATACACATTTCTTTGTTCTTTCTCCATGCAATGCTAGTACTTGAATTGTGCTACAGCCCTTCCCCCCCCCTTGGCTTGTTCCCAGTTTAGACGGTAGGCCCAGCATGCCCCACCCCCTGGTTGCTAGCTGTGTCCCATTGTATATATATATGTAATGCAATACAAAATGTGTTTTTACAGAAAAATGAACACACAAGGAAAATAATAACAATTACCACTGAAAGCGCAAAGTATTTGTTTGTTTGATGATATCTTTTTGTAACGTCTACCTATTCTGTGCCCTGTTCTTACTTTAACTCTCAGGAGACTTCATTCATAGTCATCAAATGTAAGATAGGCCACAGAAAGTGGGGAATTTAACAGGCCGATGTAGGAAAGGAGAGTTTTTAATGCACGCCTTCAACAAGTGAGCCGCGATACTGACACCTACAAATTACATTTCACCATTCCTATGGGATGAAATGGTCAGAGTGATGAATTGCATTAAAATACTGCATGAGATTTTTTAAAGTTAAAATGAAAAGCTGTTTTTTTTATTGTTCATACATGTTTCCCACATCCTTGTCCAATTTCCGTTATTTGATCACCACAGTTCTACGGTTATCAGTCAGATGGTGGAGCAGGTTAGCACGCTGCGCTCCAGCTAGCTTGCTAGGAGGATAGGTTCAAATCTGGTGACCCACATAGCAGTCTTGCCGTTTCTTAGCTCAGTAACTTGGCATGTGATCTTGGTGTTATTTTAGATTCAAGCCTCTTATTAAAATCTTAGGTTGATGCTGTATCAAAGGTGTGCTATTGAACAGTGTCACGCTGGAGGGTTTTCTCATTATCCAAGATACTGAGAAAAAGTGTCTGCTTTTGTGTACAGGTTAGATTGCGTTACTGCTCTCCTGTCATGGAGCTTACGCTGCACTTTAAATATTGATATCACTGCACAACAAAGTTTTTGCTTCTTGAACACTGTTGGGTGTTCCTTATAGATTTTTGGCTGCTGATCACGAAAATCACATTCAGATTTCCCCATCAAGTACCGTTTCATGAAAAAGTTTTGTCATGCATTTTTATCTTATTTGTGTCCAAAAAATTTCATTTCTGTAAGAGGCCTATCGGCAATGTTTTGTACAGTCTAAGAATGGAATCAGGCCAGGTTGTAAGCTGTTCTGTGGAAGTTTTCAGCCTGGGCATGTCTGGACAGGCCGGAGCCAGCTTGACATTGCATAAGCAGACTATAAAAGTGGCCTACAGACACAGATGCTGCTCATTGGCTTAATATAGAACTGATAGTGTGTATGTATTGTTTCAGAATATAGTATTGTCTCAGTAACAATGTAACAAGTAAGGTAGGCGCTATAGACATTTGCGGGATGATTGGTGTTATTCGATATGTCTCATCGATGTCTTAATAGCCGCAATACATTCTGCTACATTTGTTGCGAATATGCGCTTCCGCTTCAGAGATATGCAACTACTCTTGTGAAGAAAGCATATCATCTGTACAGCTGTAAAATCAGTGATCACGGTAAGTAATGAGCGCCTTAGTTGTGCGACGTGTGCTGTCCGTCTGAGACCCTGCCTCAGAGGCGCTGGAAAGACAATGTCGTTTGCTGTCCCAATGATACGGCAAGAAGAGAAGGACCATGCGACGGACTGTTACTTCTGCCTGACTAATGTGTCTGGTTTCTTTGACAAAAACAAGCAGTCCATTGAATGCCCTAATCTGCCTTCACCAATGAGACCCGCACCACATGACCACAGTCTTCCAATTCCGAAACCACCAGAGGAATGGACCTTTGACAAACCAGATGAAGAAACTGCAATGCAGGGAACTGGCAGGGACATTGATATGGATTTTGAACTGTGGTCATCCGGTGATCTACATCTCATAACAGTCAGAATTAAACGATCTGGTCAGAGATTTGGGTCTGTCAAAAGCAAAATTCAAATTGTTGTTTTTCAGACTGTTGGAATGGCGTTTAATGTCACCAGGCACAAATATTTCTCCTGACTACTGTTTAACACTGCAACGTGATGCGCCTGACATTAAATACAAATGAAAATCAAGAGCAAAACACTTCTGATTACGTTGAAATTAATATCGTATGAGAATCATAAACCCCTGTGACCCAGAAGGATAAGCGGGTTGGAAAATGGATGGATGGAGAAACATAAATGCGATTAAATACGTTATTGCTGGTAAAGAGTTAACTCTCTTCCAACATGAGGCAGAAAAACCAAAATTATATTTGTACCTACCCAACAGGTACCTGTCTCAATCAGCAAAAACTTTCCAGGAAGCAAAACTTAAAAAAAAATTGTTGTGCAGTTTTTCCAGACGTGTAAGCCGGGGAAAATGCATTACTATTCATAGATTGACTATATAAAATTTCATTTCCGTTTTTCTCAAAAACTGAACGTGCTAAAAAGAAACTGAAGTCAGATTTGAATTCAGCAGCAGAAATTCCTTTAGGAGGACCACTGTTTTTATTTCAGAAGCAGAAAAAAAGTTAATAATTGTTGCTCAGTGTATTTAAATACTCAAAATCCAGCAGCTAGAATTGTTACTTGGAGCAGAAAGTATGATCCTTGCTTTTAGCTCCCATCGCTGGCTTTACGAATGACTTAAAGGTCTATTTGCTTACAAATCCATCCATTTTCCATACCAGCTTATCCTGTGCCGGGTCTTGGGGGATCAGCATGTTTTTGAACTTTGGGGAGGGAACCCCACAATGACAGAAGGAGAACATACAAACTCCACACATGCAGAACCATGGAGGAGACTGTCCCTGGTGTGCGCCACCATGCCGACCCTTTAATTACATATAAGGTTCCCACATGTTAAGTGCCTACCTTCTTAATTAAACTGATTAATGACTATAATCCAAATTGGTCATATGCTGGTCTCCGCATATGAATCGAATGCCCTTGGCCATGCATCACATAGATTAGGTACAGGATGTCGAAGCGGTCTCATTTTATGCCACGTTATGCTTCATGCCAGATGACGCTGCTGTCATGTTGGATGATATAGCGACAATATGATATCTTCAGTGTTAAAACAGTAAATACAATAAAACTTTTCTATTAGCTAATAATGAGCTACAGTTAACTGTAAGGACACTTATTATGTTAAAGGCTTTTCATTTCCATGTTTTTCAGGGTACATCTGATAATCCTTTAACTGATCATTCTAACATAACTATGGGTGAAATTGTGAACATTTTAAGAATCAGCTGCTTGTAAAATGAATACTGAATTTGTCCCTTTAACATTCTTCATGATCGACGCAGGAATAATGAACAGAAACAGAACTTTTAGAATGGGACACATTTCCTTATCATCAGTTTTAAAATAAAGGAAAACCCACAGTCGGTTTATTTATTATTTGTGCAAAATCGTATTGTCAGAAGGAGCTGCCTGTTGTTTTTGGTTCAAAATTCTACCCCAGGTACTGTATGTTGGAGTGGAGTTTTTCTGTTCTCTCTCTGTCTTTGTCCAGGTTTTCTCAAATCGTCCAAAAACATAGAGGTTTGGTTGAATTTGTGTCTTCGATTTGATCATAATATGCATACGTGCACTGGTATCCAGTTGTTATCCAGTTCAGAGTGTCCTTCCCCCCTGTGGCCTCTAGGACAGGCTACATGCTCGCTACATGCTGACTGATATACAGTGTTGGGTGTTTCAGGTCCAGAGGCTACAAATCCAGAGCAAGATTTTGTTTCTACCGACTGTCATCCTTTGTACTCAACTGGTTGGCAGAAGCAAAATCTTGGTCTGGTCCAACGCTGCTGATATGTGTATATTATTATAACAAAAACAGCTAAATTTATGACCAAATATGAATTATATTTTGCTGGCACACCAGGAAGGTCTTAGACAGATTTCCCTCACCGAGGCCGCGGAGTCTAGCTTAGATGGGGGGATCCCAACCAGTCCCAAACTGGCAAAGAGGCACAATCCCTACAGAATATCCTGATTCTGCTCTGATGCCCCGTGGGTGAAAATGGAATGATGGATGGATGATAGAGGAGAAGAGGGTAACACTTTACTTGAGGGGGCACAAAAAATGTAATAGTACACTCTTACTTAATGTATTAATTAACCAGAAACTGTTAATGTGTTAAAGTGTTAATGTATTGATCTTATGTTCGTTCATCATTGATCAATCATAACAGTTCATGTATTTCATGAAGTTACTACAGTATATTTGTTCACTAATTACTAAGTTACTTGTGCCCCCAAGTAAAGTGTAGAGACAAAAGGGCATGAAAAATGAATGAATGAATGAATAACCGATATGTAATATTTATGCTGAATATTTGAGAAGTGCGCAGTACTGTAGTTGCCACATAAATTTATGTTTAGGATGCAGATAAATGTAAACTAACATATAAATCGTATTTTGTTTTTTATATATTTATCTTTTTTTCTTTTTAAGTCAGTCTTCTCATTTCTCTCTTTCAGTTTCCAATTTCCCCTTTTAATTTAATGTCAGCAGTGAATGAAAAGAAGGAGAAACAAAATAATCAGTTACAAACTAATCATCCCACCAACTTTTAATAACTTATCCTGGACGGACTTTACATTTAATTTACTCAGCAGATACTATTATGGAAAACGATATTTCTGGAGCGGTTGGTGGTTGAGGGTCTTTTACTCAAGGGCCCAACGGTGGAATCATTTTGTTGATCTTAAGATTGAAACTGGTGACTTTTCAGCCACGCGCATCTCATCCTAACCTGCAACACCACTCCGAGGTTGCAATGCAAATACTGTACTAATCCAAAATTCTGCTATTATTAGTATAATTATTTTGTTTTTCAAGCTGAATGATTAAACCTGAAATGGGCATAATTCACATGTCCACAACATATACTCAAGGTACAAAGCAATGATATTTATGAAACCGGCAACGGTAAACATTTTTTCCGCATCTTATTCTATAACTGCCGATGTGATCCGTCATATCGTAGTGCTTGAGACTACGTCTTCTTCTATATCACGCTGAAGAGCCTTTTTTGTATTTGTGAATTATTTATGCAGAGCGCTCAGCACATTTCCTCATGCGATGAATAAAAATCTCGAATGAATGCCCAGAGCTTTTGTTTGTCACAGAATAGCCATTGAAATCTTTTGATTTCAACTGCTCCTAATGTGTATTGCCATTTTATTTTTTCTTTCCAGTACATTTGAATATTTAACAAATATGAACATATGAGGTACCCATCCACCCTACTGACAGCCTTACTGCCCATGACTGCGATGATTGTATAGCTTAATGGTGATCCCTTATTCCACCTCTCCTTAATACAGTAGATATCTTTTTTGCTGTTGTTTTTCTCCTTATTTTTCTAGGCTGTATTAGATTGATGTTCCCGATATAAATCCTTCATCAAATAACCCTAGAAAGGACGACACTGCATTCTCCGGACAGCCCTGTCACCTGCGCCGCTCTGCTCATCCTCACTCTCCAACCAATATTATATCTGGAAAAACTGAATGGATCAGTTATTTCTGATATTTATATTTTGTATATGTCTAAATATTTATATTGTACGTATCTCATTTGTACTATGACCCATTTTCCTTTACATAACAGTAAGAATCGTAACATACACACTAATGGTATATATGAACCACAAAGGTCACAGTCTGTGCGTATGTTGGACACATTTTATCACATACATAACAGAAGAATAATAATAACAGAATGTTGTATCGCATACATTTTAATTTGATGCTCCCACAGAGTACTAAACCGTGCTCAAGTAAACCCTGAAATGTGCACACAATTTACTTTTCTGTGCTCTCAATTTCCTCTTTCAAACACATGAATTCATTTTGAATTTAATTAAATGTAGTGTTTTGGTTATTTGTGTTCTTGCCTAATGAAAACATGACAACAAATCCAGAAGCTAGTGTGAAGCGAGAGAATGCTATGGGTTTTACGGTAATACATTTATTCACTAAAAACTTTGTAATAAAGCAAACCTTGCGGGGCCATGAACGTCAGAGGCCTAAAGGGTGGGGGCTTCGTGCAGATAAGGTGGGATACTGAACCTTTCAGGCAGGGAGGTAACATTTCACAATGATCTTTAATTTTCCTTATGTTTCTTCTGATCTTTCTCATTCTCCTCTATTAATATTCAGAGGTTATCCAGTGTCTGTCATCCTGTTATGACACGGTGAGCTCGGACCGGGGAAACAGCCAAAGGACGTAAATGCTGGGGTAAAAGGGGATTTAAGGGGAGATGGTGAGGCATACGGGGGAAACAGTGTCGAAACAATACAACAACACAATGACGGAACGAGGGAAACATTCTGACGTGGACTTTAATACACAGAACTAATGAAAACAACTTGAAACAGCCAGTAAACACTGGGATTCCACACGAGGTTAATGAGGGGGGGCGTGGCACACAGGAGGATTGGATGAGCAGGGTGAGACACATTCTACATTTTTATACAATAAATAATAAAGATAGTGACAGAATCCATTCTTGTGTAACTCATCTAACCAATATGAAATCATGTGTACAATGAGATTCTCAGTTAAAGCTAATTTTCCAAGAAAATTGCATAATTTTATGTGACCAATACAACCAAAGGCTTTGCTGTGATCAGTAAAGCACCTGTTGATTTCTTCATGGTACTTCCTGCTCCCTAAAACATACAGTACTTTTACATAATTTAACTACTTCCTTTAACTTTTTAAGGCCTTCATGCTCGGAGAAGGGAAGCAATTTTGATTCATAGACCAATGTATTGTAATTTCTTCAGTTCACACCATTTGCACATGGGAAAGTGAAATTTTCAAGACCCCTAAAGTGCTCTGTGAGCAGTGGGACTCCCTCATATTACTTGTGAAGAAGTAGTGGTAAATGTCAAAAAAATTTGTGAAGTGCTTTTAGCTGTCGCATAATGCCTTTCATACTGTGGTTTAAGCAAAGGACCAGAATTTTCTTTTTACTGAAAACTTAAAAAATTTTACTTAAAAAATTAAACTTAATTAACAAAAATTAAAAACGGGCATAAGTTTACTTACATTTTAAATATTTCAAATGATATTTGTCAGTTTTATGTTCTGGTATGTTATGTAATATACACACACAACAGAAAAAGACCGTGCAAGAGTTCTGTGTGTTTCCTCTCATACTGTATCTTACTGAAAGTACATTCATGATAGAGGCGTCGTTAATAGCCACGTGAAACATGTATTTCTGTTTGTCATTTATTTTTCAGTACAGACTTTGCTTAAGCATAGAGTAAAGAAAAATCAATACGTCAAAGAATAGTTATTGACATTTTTAGTGCCAAAGCCTTCCCCTAGCCTCTTACAGCAGGAACACAGCACCTAGCTTGATTGAAGTAGATTTTCTACGTTTAAAATGATAATAGCGCTGATGATTTAGCCATAACTGGTGCAATGTCAATGTTACTGTAATCTAACTGAAGCTAAAGGTATGTTAGCGTAGGTCGCTCAGGCAATTATCCTTTTCACTGAATGCATTTTTTAGGTGAATAACTAGAATTTTTTTCTGAATAATGTATTGATTTGTTCACTTTGCTACTTTATTTGCAGCATGAAGTTGGATTTCTTGCTTGTCAGATTTGAGGTAGCCTTGGCTAAATGTAAGTGAATGAAGGTAAAGTCCATTTAAACTGGGGCAGCTTAAATCTGACGAGTTATCCAGCTAAGTATGAAATCCAGCTTTGTGATGCAGGGCCCTGAACTTGCACGTGGTTTTGCCCTTTTAAGTTCAACTTTAGGATTATGATTCTGCTATTGTTCTGTCCCAGTTTGGATTCTGACATTTTCTCTGATTATCAATCCTCCACTTGGATTCTGTCTTTGCTACTGATAAAACAACACAAGATACTCCTTCGCATGATTTATTACAATGTCATAATTATCAGTGGATGATGAAAGAAAGGATATCAATTGTCAGGAATGAACTGACAGGTGACTCTTTCGTTGAATAAACAATGAAAATAAGGAATTGGCGCAGTCACCAAGATCATTTTGTTCACTTTAGGTAGAACAAATCATTTATGATCAATACAGCCTTAGTAATGGACTTATATATGGAGATGTTCTGAGTTTTAGTAAGTACCCAAAGATTTAGGTGGGGGGAGTAATAGAATAGAATATAATAGAATGCGTTTTTGATTTTCATTGCACAAATGTACAACAAAATCAGGTGTGTCCCCTGAAAGAGATTCAACACAACACTAGCATAGCTCTGCATATTAAGCGACACACATATATAACGTAAGAACACAAGCAATACGGTAAACGTGTGTTTCTGCGTGCATACGGTATGTATATAGCATGTGGGAGTGTATAAACGGTTTTGGAGTGGTTCTGTGTCCTTGTCAGTTAGCTTTGAGGAAGCTGCTATGATATGCACACTTTGGGCTTGATTCTCCCATGTTTGTACGTTTAAAAAGCATTTAGCAGTGCACTTTTTCACTTAAGCCTATTTGCCTATCAAGTAATGTCTGGGGTTTACATGCACTTAAGGAAATTTTGTGCCCCCCCCCCACTCCCCATTATGTTCTCCAGAGGTGAGAGCAAACTTGGCAGTGAAAGGAAGCAACCCACAGCGGTACCCAGGGAGCTGTGGGGGGGGGGGCTGCAGCTGTACAACTGGTGACCGTCTGATCCCGGACACAGTCGTAACCCACTGAACCACATGCTAGCCCCCAAGCATATTCTCCCATAGATTTAAACCTGCAGTTTGATTGTACTTAGGCTAGCTAAACACTGGGCTTAGAAACACCAAAATATGGACATCTGGCATGTAAATGACCCCTTTGCACCTTCTGCCACTGACTTAAGTGCTTTTAATTGCATTTTTCCCGATGTGCTCTGGAGGGCTGTATTAAGTTATGTGCCTCTACATGGCGAAATGCCATATTGCAGATTTCAGGAAGCAAAACATGTAACAAAACTTTACATCCATTATATATTTCGAATAAATGCTACGATCCAAAAGGAATGTGTATAATACATATAATCATATAAGAATTAAATAACACAACAGCTTATATTCAGGCATATCACCATTAGGCAGAATTCAAGTGACTTCTGCCTTGTCATCATGTCTAGTAGGCGAATCAATTAAGCTAAACAAGTGGTATATTAAAAATAATTCTCTCAATTAAAATGAACAAAGAATAGGTTCAAAGGAAACAGTGCGTCCCCGCCAACCTAAGCCGCAGAGCATGTCCTCGTGCTCCGCCCACAGAGGGTCAGCCAGGGATGTCTTCCTCTTAAAGTGACATGCACTGTGTGTATCGCATGTTTCCTCTCTGTTTTGCACCAGTACGGGCCGTGTGTGGGCCGTCTTTTCGCACACATACATACACTTCATGCAGTAAGTCAGGGGTCCCCAATGGAACTACCTGAGCAGAACACTGCCTAATTAGTAACCATTCTATGGTTAATGGGATAGATGCGCTTCTCTGGCCTCTGTTTTCCGGTTAAGTGCTGTGGGCGTGTCCATGCTGATGAGGGCAGAATATGCTTAAGACAAAGGCACAGAACTTCTTAAACACTTTTTTTGGCTTTTCATGCGAGAATCGACTGCTCTGCTTTTATATTTCCGTGACCTTAACTTGCTGACCTGACATATCAAGCATTTAAAGGCAGATAGCTTAAAGCTAATTGGACTAAATTGTGGGAAGGCGCACATAAATATTCCTAAAAACACACAACCAGTCAGATAATCCAAATAAGGACCAAATCTACTGTCAGACTGATGTCACCAAGCCGGTGGCACCCCTGGTAACCTTTACAATGCTATGAAAGAGAGGCTATAAGGTAATCAATCTCACAATCATTGCAGCTAAAGACAAATCCATGAAGACTGTGTCAAAGGGAAATCAGTCCATTGTCAGGAAGTGTGATCCCCTGCTGTAAAAGGACTGTAACACAGAATAACAAATGGGGCGACTGCTTTGTGCTACTCGAAATAGGCATGTAAAACAAAAACAATTGTTCCTTTTTTTTTATGAACGTGTGGTTTGTCTCTGAGGTGTTTCAAGGTGATACATTTCCACAATTTTTACTTCTGGGGGACGCATGGCATCAGTTAACTGGTAAAATTCAGAAATGCAGTAGTTGTGCTTGACTTTCAGGTCTGCTTCAATAGGGTTTCTCGGCTTCTCCAAGCACACAGCCCGGCTATTCATCATTTACCATGGAATTTCAAAGTTACATGAAGGCCAGGGGCTTTATGACTGTCTCATCCACTGTGTTTAGGCCAAGAATCATGCATAGCAGGCAATCAGTTTTACTTCTGGTAAATTATATTATACAGTAGTTGTGTGGCGGTGGATAGACCATCCACAACATGTGATTACATGGCCATGATGACCCAGGGCTGTATATCACGACAATCCTTTGGTAATAGTATGACTGTAAGGGGCCAGGGAAAAACAAACCTCTGCACTTCCGCAAGCCAGCAGTGATGGTAATATCGTAACTATTGGAAACAAGGCCATTGCTCTGCAGCAGGCCACCAGTGATGATGGTAATACTGTTACCATGGGAAACGAGAACTCCATCAAAGAATGACTGAATGAGGATGCGCTGCTTATCATTCAGTGATGGCCTCAAACTCTGCTATGTCCTCAGAGGATGTGGAATTGAGAGTTAGATGTAAGTAATGCAGCTGCTATTATGACAGAATACTACTGAGGAAAAAGGAACTGATTTTTTTTTCCCGTTAATGGTTACTTAAACGGAAGCTGACTGTGGTGCTGGGCTATGTTTCTGCATTTCCCTGTTTACTACGAGAATGAAATCCAATAATTGCTGGTGAAGGCGAAGTGCTAGAAGCCATACGGCTTTCCTTGCATTACACTTACATACCACGTGCGAATGATGATTCCGTATATATTATGATATCTGGAAACCATGCTTCGTATTTTACTTGTGAGTCCAAAGAGATATTAAGCCTACAGTTGCTGCTGAGGTAGTTGCCCAGCCCTACGCAAAAGAGAATATCAGGCTGCAGGCTGAAGCTCTTCCATATTCATAGATAAGTTCTTCAGTCTTATTTTATTATTTTTTATTATTATTTTATTTTTATTATTTGACAATTAATTGCTAATTCTCTCACTCTCCAGATAATAGCTGTAAACAGGGTTCTCTGATTTTAATCAGTTTGAATTCTACAAAGCATATACTAACTTCATCTCTTAAAATTCAGATTCTCTCCAGGGTTAAGGCATGAATAAATGCAGTCAAACGAGGGACTGCATGGCGACTTCAGATCTACAGGATGGAGGGTGTTATTTGTGCCCCTAGACATGTTCTAGAAATGTGAGAAGGTGTCTCTAATTCACACGAACTGTGTGATTGTGAATGTGTATGTTCTGCTGTGATCCGACAACCAGCATGTCTCTAAGATGCCCGATTCCCTCTGCTTCCTGGTTAAATTAAGGGCTTAGCACAGTCCTGGGTGGGATTAGCAGGTATGAAAAAAGAACAGATGAGTGAATAGGTACCAATAAACACAAACAGTTTGGCTTTGCCTTTTAATATGTATTAAACTGAAGGCTACAATGACTCATGAACAGAATGTCCAGAAATCAAGTGGATCAGTTGGTTTCTGCACTACTGCTGAAGCGATACGGTTATCATATAAATGACAAAATGCCGTTTGCATTGAAATAGTATTAGTATTTCATTTTTATTCCTTCATAACTATATGACCGCTTGGGAGTAGCTGCAACTAGGACTAATATTTCCTTTTAGATGGATACTCATATCATTGTGTGGATACAAATTTTTTCTGTGTATATATTTTTCCTAACAGATTTTTTGAGTGGCAGCATGTTTGGCATTTAAACAGATGAGAGTACAAATATAATAATAAAGATAAAAATAGGCATTAAAATATCTGGCTCGCCTACACTCACAATAATGAAGATTGCAGGGTGTACGTTTTTACAGCTTGTGATCTTTTTACTAGTGCTTCACTGTAGTCTGTCGCATGATGATGGCCTATTACCAACACTTTGGTTATGGGGGGGTAAAACTGACCCTCTGGGTTTCATTATACTTTAGCTTTTATTTATTTATAAAAGAAAACATTTCCAGAGTAAATGACCTAATCTGGAAATAATTGAATTGAAATAATTGAAATAATTAAGAGTTTAGAGCACTACAGCCTATGCAAGAGATAAATGTCATAATTAACCTGCTGTGAACAAATCATCCATTATGTCCAGCGTTACAGATGCAGATGAATATGATTCATTTTGAGGTGTCATATTTCATTATGTTCACCAAAACACTCTTATTGGTCGACTAGAAAGGATTTTGATGGCTCAATACTGATTTGGGATTCATTTCTTATGAGATGGTTTCACTTGTAAATGACACATCTAATAGCAGGATTCTTTGCTGAAACATCATAAACATCCATCCATCCATTTTCCAAACCGCTTATCCTACTGGGTCGCGGGGGGTCCGGAGCCTATCCCAGAAGCAATGGGCACAAGGCAGGGAACAACCCAGGATGGGGGGCCAGCCCATCGCAGGGCACACTCGCACACCATTCACTCACACATGCACACCTATGGGCAATTTAGCAAGTCCAATTAGCCTCTGCATGTTTTTGGACTGTGGGGGGACACCGGAGTACCTGGAGAAAACCCCACAACGACATGGGGAGAACATGCAAACTCCACACACATGTGACCTAGACGGAGACTCGAACCCGGCTCCCAGAGGTGTGAGGCAACAGTGCTAACCACTGCACCACCATGCCACCCCTATCATAAACATCCTTTGTGAAAAATAATTGTAAAAATGGCTACAGACCACATAGTGTGTGTGATGAAAATGTGAAAATGTACTTATTTTATTTCATGTTTATTTAAAGTAACAGTTATCAAACACATAGTTGCCTGGTGGAAATTCTTTCCAGATATATTTTTATAAAGTTGTTGGGCTGATCTTGGACGATGGATGTCAATATTTCTTCTAATGCTCATTTGCCCCTGAAAGGTACAGGCAAATATTAGCCCTGAGATTAAATATATTACTGGCAGTATAAAGAATGTACCACCAGAAAAGCAATGCACACTGAACTTTTGAAGAGGAGCAAAACCCTGTTTTAAAAATTGCATTTACTACCAAAGAAGATATCTCCACCTTATATAATTACAATCAACTGTTGCTACCTTATCAGATGCTAAATGATATTTCAAACATTTGTTGCCTATAGTAATATACAAAAGTAGCTCTGAAGAACAGTAAGCTGAGACCTTTCTATGAAGGAATCACAGAGTATCGCACTGAATGAAGAACTGAAATCGACGGACAGGATACCTGATAAGATGCTGGTGGTGCAAGATGTAATGATGACACATAAATGCATCATCTGCAGACCCAGGGGGAGATGGGGAGGGGAGTAGCATTACTGTACACCTACCACATCTACAGTAGACTCTGTTGTTAGCTAACAGACAGCAGTTCCTGGAGCAGGTGGCCTTCTTTTGTAGCTTGTGAGTACTTGCTTGCCTTTCCATATGGAAGATGGGTCATCAGCTGTGAACTGGTTCTTCATTTTTTTTCAGAGCACCTTTGCTTGGCTGCTCCGATTCTCTTCTCCAGCTTGAAGAGGTTATTATCTCAACTCTTACATCTCTTGTAGACCTTCAGTTTTGCCCGATGATGCTGCTTGAGTTCTGCAGTAAACCCCAGCTTGCCGACACATTACGCCCAGGACCTTGTGGGAATGTAGCTGTCTTCACAAAGACTAATGCATGATGTAAGTGTCTGTGTATTTGCGTAGGTCGCTGCTTGACACACAGGTCAGGGTCAAGCAAGTTACAAAGAGCTCTTTTGCAAGAATCTAGAAAAAATTGACGAAACAAGGACAAGGTCAGAGAATGATTATTTGTGCCGGATCCTTATTCCCTTCTTCTTCTTCTTCTTTTACAAAATCACTAGAGATATGATTCCTTGCAACAAAGTGTTGGGACTGACACCAAAACATCAATCACAAGATGATTTATGTAGCTAAATACAAGTTTAAGTGTTTGTTAATAATCTTTTCCTACCCAAAAATACCTGTGCTTCTGTTAAAACACAAGAGGAGTTATAACATCTTTGACTACATTTTAATTGAAAGAGGCATTTGTTCCAAACCTTTTAAACAAACAAACAAATAAATAAATAAATGAAATTACCCATGTTATCACAGGCAATGAATTTAAAGCATTTGTCATACAAAGATTTAACTGCATGCTGAAGCAGAGAATATACAAATACTTCATAGTAAAAAAAAGCTAGGCAGTATGTAAATATTTTAGAAAGCCTCATGAAGTTTAACCGTTTAACATCGACATTAAAATGAGACTGTTGGGGGTCATTGCCGATAATGATAGGAGTGGCCGACTGGTACTCTCAGAAGTCCAGTTATAAAAGCATCTCCACAAGATGCTGAGGGAACGGGGGGGGGGGGGGGGGGTCCCGAATGTTAAAGATTTGGGGGGCAGGATCACACAGACACAGACAAAGCACAGAAATCGTGCTTTGATCTGCCACTTGAGTAGCCCTGATATAGTCAGTAGATTTAACTTTGCATGAGTGAGAATTACATAGAACAGTTTAGTGATGGGTGTGGAATGATTTAAAGGGCATGAAAATACAGGTATTATGGACAGTTTCTCTGAATGGTTTATGCATAGCAGCCTGAGAATTACACTATTATACTGTAAGTAACCTTTCTCTGGCCTGGGTGCTGGGCGCTGGGTTCTGGGCGCTGGGGGCTGGGTAGCGCTGGGCTGAGCATTGGATCAGTGGGTAAGATCTGGGGCTGGGATTTCTCAGTCATACCCAGCTGCCATGTATCTGGGTTTCTATGTGCTTATGGTATTGTGATACATAATATGAACAATATGTTCTATACTGTGTACTGTAATGAGAAAAAACAATTGTTATCTCTCACATTCACTCATCCCAAGGGGCTTAAAAGAACCTAAAGTTTTGGTGATGTGGTCATTTTATTATACAACAAGCTGCAGTATATGCCAATAAACAGGAAAGCGGAGCCGGCAGAATTTGTACATCAAGATGAATTTTCATCCCATTCCAAAGACTCCTGTATTTGCAACAGACCTGTGACCACAGCACTGCACAGCCCTCACACGTTTCTTCACTACTACAAAACACAACACTACACAACACATTTTACAGTATGTATTCTATTTTAACGAATAGCAATGGATCTCAGGCTCGCTCTTGCTGTCTCTCTACAAAATGCAGCAAGTCATTGGCACTAAATGTCACTAATTTCCGTGGATCAAAACATTAATGTGGAAATCAACACTTTAATTTTCATTACTGATCAAGATGCTGGGTTATGGCAAATTATATTTAAATTGTGCGCTTGTATTTCTGTGACTCAAGATTCATTTTGATGAATGTGGATTCTTACAGGATTAATCAATATCCTCTAAAGCATGTTAGCTTTAATGAAATTTGTAATAGCTCTTCTTTAGTTACACTCACATAGAACACCACTACAGAAAAACCATTCAATTTTGCCAGGGTTTTCTAAAGACAAGTTTTGTAGGTGAGTCCATTGCATGATACTTTATTAGAGTAGGGAGATTATATACAGTACTGTGCAAAAGTCTCAGGCAGGCAAAGAAAATTATGTTTAGATTATCCTCATGTTGGTGTAAAACTATGACATTATGCCCGTCAAAGTGTGTCAGCTTAGCCATTTCAGAACCTCTGCTAAAATTATCCTAGTATTTGCAGCGACCGTCCAGTGCAGCCATGTATTTTTTGACTTGGCCACTAGCACACCTCATACAGCTAGTCTATTTTAGACCAATATATCTAATTATTTAATTGAGCTATTGGTGAAATTTAACAAAATCATGGAACGGCTGAGGTGCCCCTGAGGAGAAGTTTGGGAACTGAAGCGGTGTTCGTCTAGCCATCCAACTAGATATCAATAACTTTTTAGAAAACAGAAGAAATTGTTACTAGTTTTTATTGTGTTACTCTTAATTTGCACATGTTCTAATATTAAGTTGTGTTTTTGTTCTAAGCTAAAGTACACTTGCTACCCAGATAAACAGCTTTAAACATTTCTTTGGACTGCCTAAGACTTTTGCACAGTTCTGTATGTATATATATATATATATATATATTTTTTTTTTTTCTCTCTTTATCATTTTAGCTGACTCCAGTGAAGTGTTCTGTGTTCTGTGCAAGAGCCTCCTCAAAGAATAAATACTCCGACATGAAATTTATCAACTTTGAGTAGGACTTCAAAAAGCACTTTTTGTGGGAAGAAAGATAAAACTTTAACGTATCCAGTCTCTTTCGTCTCTCATTCTTGAACAAAAACTAACATAGCATTAAATGCTTTAGTCCTATTGTATTTTCCTAAATGAAATACATTGTGCTCCATGTAGATCATAAAGATGTAATGTTGATGTCTGAACCATGTAAAAGCTTCTCCCACCAGCTGGTCTTCAGAGGATACGTCCATCAAGTCATCAGTCTCAATTAACGTTGCTAGGGGAATTGACTGTCATCCCTCCAGCTTGCGGGAAGCCACTCAAGAAATTAGCGGTGCCCGATCTCATCACTTACATGGGAGTAGCCTGAAGCTTCCTCTTTCACCATTAGAAAAGATTTAATGTGATTTTTGAACAATTTACTGCTGATTTTGGAAAAATGCCAGACCTCATGGAAACATTTGACTGTGTCGGCTTGATAGAAAGTACATTTAGAGCACCCCAATGATGTCATCTGTACCGACAAATGTTTGTGCTCATCTTTCTGGTCGTTTTCAACCTGTTCTATAAAGGGTATATTCCGTTTACCAGTAGGTACTTCGGTAAAACACAAGAAAAAAGTCCGGCATGGAGAATCCATGGTGCTTTTGATTCAACCATAGGATTCCTTCACAGACTGAGTAGATCACTTCAGGATGCCCTAATAGGGCACACATTATAATGTATTCATAATGCATTTTAAACCTGGCTAATATATTTAGCATACTCATGTTTACTATGCATTTTGAATGCTTTATGAAGCTCTCATCTGTAATGCACTATAGATGCCTTCTTAATGCATTATAATGGTCAGTCTAAGAATTAATGAAGCATTACAGTATCTTATAACAGTCATACGACATTATAGTGTTGATTATAATACTTTATAAGCTCCAGTGAAGCTGTAATCTATAATGCACTATAGATACCTTCATAACGCAACGCAAAGCATACTTAATGCTTATACTGATCATTATAATGCATTATAAAGGTATCTATAGTGCATTATTAGTGACAGCTTCAAGTATGCTGTAGCCATTTCCACTTTCATTTAAAATCACCATCTAACTGAGAGCTATTCTTGGTGTTCCTATAAAATGTATCAAAGCTCAAGGGATGCAAATCATGCTCAGTGTTGCCGGACAGGAAACCATGGAATTAGCAGCCTAAAAGTCACACTCCATCTCTGCCTACCCATCCAAGTGAAGGCATCCGAGGTGTGATTTGCCCTCTAATGCCAATTGGTAATTTTGCTAGTGGAGATTTTTTTTTTGACAGAAATAAATAGGTGATTGTGTCTTTGGAGAAGTGATCACATCCCCGTGAGTCTCCTGCACATGTACAGTAAACATCCTTATCTTACAATCCTCACAACATTTTTATAGCAGGCCACCACCTCACTGTGTAAATGAAATATTTCATACTTCCTGCTGTTGTATGAGAGAATAAATCTCTCATTCTCTCTGATGGATGACTGCTATCAAGGTCTTGAACAATCTGTAATAAAGAGATTTTGTGCTGAAGCTTCACCCATACCTGAAGACTTAGAGGATTCCAAATCAATTTATTCTTCATTTTTGTTTCCATATTTATCAATCAGAAGGGTAACTTCTGTGGTGAAAGAGCTGAATCTGCAGGCTTTTACTACACAGGAATCGCACTTATTCAATGGGTACTTTCTTCTAAAGTAAGAAAGTGAGGAAGACTCATAACTTTGGAGAGGTACAGTATAACTCACTGTATATCTCTGGGATCAATTGAACTTACCCAGTCCATTCGCTTGATCTATGCACTACGAACCAGAACTCCAGAACAGTAAATGTAAACAAAAAAAAAATGTTACTCCTAAAAGTATTTTGATAACTTACGTGAAACAACACGTGAAAGATGCAAATTTACAGATATTCACTAACCATTTATTCCTTCACAATACTCATAAGTCATAGAGAGGTCCCCAATGAAAATCCCTGCCTTCCCAATTCTCAACATTTATAAGATTATATTTGTAGTGCCTGCAAATATGTATATTGGATGAGACTAAAAACTGAGAAATTTCAATAGGCGCAAGTAGTTTTTCCTAATAACAATGATGTCAAGATTGTGTCAGAATTTAGACGTCAAATTATAACATATCTGAGTAGCCCAGAATATTCTGAAAACAAGCTCAGAAAGCACGTGTGGCATGTACAAACCATGTAATAAGCCTAAAACCAAAGGGATGTAAAAACGCTCAAAAATGGATATGATTGAAAGGGTTAATGGCTAATGCTAAGGGGCCTGATAGACATACCATTACTCTGTTATCCATAAGATCATTTTTTTTTACTACAAGGCATGTTGACAAGGCAAATGTCACTTGAATCTTGCCTATTCGTAACATAATTGTATATACTCAAATATTTCTATATGCTAATGTGTTTTATAATTCTTCCATAATTCAATTACTTTAACTTTTACTTCTAAATGTATAACAAATGTACAAAGTTTGGTTTTGTAACACATTTGCCTTTCTAATATTGCATTTGACCCTGCAGGGGTCTATGACTTAGTACAGCCCTGCAGAGCACGTAGTGAAAAATGCACTTTAGTGCACTTAAGTCAGTGGCAGAATGTGCGTAAGGGTCATTTACATGCGACATACCCGTATTTTGTTATTTCTCTAAACCCCAGAATTAAGCGCATGGGAGAATGCGTCAAAGCACATGGGATAAATGACCAATGAATGCATTTCACCACAGCTATGAAGAATGATCCGAAGTTCAGTTCACACCGATAACTAATGTGCTAAGTGTGTGATAGCATTTGGAAAAGTGACTTCAATATGGAGTAATACGTAATACGTAAATACGTGATTTAAAAACAAATAAATAAAAAAAACTAACTGCTGGTCCAAGCTGCACAGAATATCATAAGAGGCAGCACTCACTTCTGCTGAGAAAAGAAAGGTGAGGTTTTACTTTCATATACACAAGAAAACAATGTTTTTACATGGCAGATTAACATACCACAGAAGATGTTATGTAAGCATGAGCTAAATGCCTTTTACAGAGGTCACTGCTTGACTTATGTGATGAAAAGCACATTTTGACTCTTAGGTACACATAACAAGTGAGATGTATACAAGAGTCTAAGCAGGTTCAGATGCTGCCATTTAATCTGCTCAAAGAGAAGGGACAGTGCAGAAGTCTGGCAATCTGTTCATGCACTGAGTCACCCCCCCCACTTCATTCAATATTGTGAATAGTTTGTGTTGATATTTAATTTTCCCACTCTCATTCCTTACAAAAGATGTCACAGAGCTCTTCATCTGTTCTAAGGTAAATTCAGCACAGTAGTACTCTTCGTGTTGACAGGCGCAGAGGGCATCGACGACCTGCCTCCATCCGGTCCTGTCTTGGCTACATGTTCTGCTTTACCCAATTAGCTCCATCTTCCTTCAGCTCTTCCATCACAGTTCACCACCAGGTTGTTTTAGGCCAGCCTTGTTTTACACTTCCCTGCACTTCACAGATCACCCTTTGGTATACGTTTCTAGTCGATTCTGCGGAAGTCGTCAAGCCATATTAAGCGTCGGTGCTGGATCTCCAGCACCACACTCTGACTCTTTGTTGTCTCGTAAAAGTCTTCATTACAGATCTTCTCAGGCCAAAATATGCGACAGATCTCCCTGAGAAATGCATTGTGGAATGCATTGACCTTGTCCATGTCCACCTTTGCTGCATGTCAGTATTCAGAGCCATACAGAAGAACAGGTTTGACATTGCTGTTGTAGAGTCTGACCTCTGTTCTCAGGCTGTACTGTTCGGACTTCCAGACGGGCTGAAGACTTGCGAAAGCACTTGTGAAGTACATTCAGTACCGCCGCCGTTTCTTCAAACACGCCTCACACAGAAAACTCTCCACAGCCGATGACTAGCAAATTCTCTGTCTGTGTCAGGACATACCTAAAGACATTGACAAATTAATTGGCGGTTACAGCAGCTTTTTTTAGTCGGGACAATTGGAAAACATGATGTGAAACAGATTCAGTTCTGTGTAGAATGTCTTCTGCAACAACATTTCGAAAGGTCACAGACAATATTATTGATACCCTTTTAGAAATTATTTTGTTGTAGCGATACTTAAGAAGACTATTTTCTTAGTGTCTTTAATCATGTAATCGCTTATTCACCCAGACTGAATGGAGAAAAGCTTTCAGATGAGGTAATACAGAAGGGAGCAGACAAGCACTTTTAATGTGAAGGCTACAAGACTATTGCCAGAGAACTTGGTGTTCCTCTGACCTCCTTTGCTAATTTTATGATCTGTACAGCTCATGGGACTGTGACCGCAAAAGGAAAACTGACACAAGACTGAACAAAGACGAATGAAGACTAAGCAAAACAGATCCAAACTCACCTTCAAGCTGAAAGTGCAAATGTTTCAAGTCACACCATCCATTGGTGTCTGGATGAAAATGGGGTTCATGATAAAAGCCCCAGGCCTGCTGGGATAATGTCCTTTGCATGGAAAAAAAGAGCTTCTTGGTAAATCACACCAAATCCATGTTCGCAGAAAATTAAGCAAAGCTTTCCTAGAAAGTGACCCCAGTTCCTACCATGAAACATGGAGGAAGCTCATGGTTTTGAGGTTGCTTTGCCACTTCTGGCACTGGAATATTATCATGGTATTCTGGAGTGAAACATACTCTCTAGTATAAGAGAGCTCTGTCTGAGTAGCAAGTCATGGATCCTGCAATAGGATAATAAAGAAAACATGCCTCAAAAAGTGCGGAAAAACATGAGAAGAAAAGATTGGACCATACTGAAGTGGGACGCTTAGAGTCCTGATCTGAATACCATTAAACATCTGAGCGAGAAGCAGAAACTCCACAATGAGAGAAGGCGCTTAAACTGTAGCCATTTTCTCATGAAGAATCAGACAGACTGCCAGCTCAGAAGTGTAGAAATATCATTCAGGGCTATAAGCATTGCCAAACTACAAAGGCTGTGCTACATCACGTTAGTTTATTTATTTATTTATTTATTTATTAAAAAGATTACATTTAGTCATAAATCACAAACAAAATTCTTCATTCTGTTCTAATTTTGACGTAAAGATCGGTGTACAACAAATACTTCTGTGAGTCTCAACTTAATTCTAAGAAAATAGCTGGCATTCTGCTCTGTCGTGATCCGCAGACGAGGAGGGGAATTACGGAGCAAGGAATCGGGGTCGAGAAGCCGGAGAGTAAGGAACCGGGGTTTATTCCAGACAAACAGGCAGACAAGGCACGTAGGATGGTACAGGCTTCACAAAACTTCCATGTCAGATCTGGGGATAAATGCTCTGACGTGGACTTAAATACATAAGACGTTTTATTTATATGTATATATATATACATACACTTTTGTTAAAACATTGTTAATGCTTACAGAAACTTTGATTCAAAAATACCCAATAAAAGGTATATTAACTCTTTTTTCATTGGTGGTAACTCTGCCAACACCCAAATTACATGTTCCATGACAACCATTGTCATTGTCTAAATTAGTCAGAATGCCTCACCATGTGCTACATTTTGCCCTCATGCGACCGATCTGTTGAGCAGTGCATTAAACATGAATTGCACGCCTCGTGCGCTTCTGCATGGGGAGATGCTGGCAAAATGGCCGCCAGTCAAGCATGAGAACATCTGTACACGGCAGCATTAGCATTCTGTCTTAATTCAGACCCCCTGCCATCGTGTAATTTACACCCTGGCATGCTGTTACTTCTCAGCGACCCGGAGGACTCCCTACTCCAACAGCCAGCTGTGCCTCCATCATTTCAGCCAAGTCTCTTGTCCAGCTGCTCACCAGAGAGTCTCAGATCTTTATTGGTAATTTTCTAGTCTAGTAGTTTATTTTTCTGACATTGCATTTCATAAAAAACCACTAACAAACGGCTTAATTTATATAATTTATTCTGTTATCTATCCTTTAATTAATGCACTTGCTTCAAACAGAAAACAATTAAATGTAATAGTTTTTTTGGCTTGCTTTTTTGTTCTTGATCGTATCTTTTCAATCGTACCACTGGTGATACACGTACCACAGTTTGACAGCCAGCACATGAAAGTATGTAGGAAAGTATGTAATTCAACATCCAAACGTGAGCTTTCATTTCCAATTCCAAATACAAAACTATTGCCCCTGATTTAACACCATACAAATAATCATCCACCCAGGCTGTGTGGCGGAAGGAGGAGAGTTGTGTTTTGATAACAAGTGAAACAGAAATGTAAGCACATTTTCTTGACACACTCTTAATGCGGGTGCTGTAGGTGGTCGACAGGGTCTCTGCAGAAATCTTGATGTGAAATTAAAGACTTTTAAAGACCTTTTTTAATGTTGCTTCTTCCTAGTTTAAGACCAAAGTGTTAGCAGAAGTATGCTTTGCCAGAATCAATACCCATATATTTACAGGACACTACAGTGACTACACCCACTGTTCATTGAAGTTTGTATTAAAAAAACGGTCTAACGATTTCTGTGTGAATAATAAATCAAACTTTACAATGCAACAATCAAGGCATGCGCGCCTCAGCTATACGTCATCCTCCTACCAAGAAACTTTACTCAAAACAGAGGAACAACAGACTTAAATTTAAGACATTCATTCAATGTGCCATTCTCCAGCATCACGAATGTATAAAATGGCAAATTTTACAGATACTTGAATATTAATTAATTAATGAATTAATTACCCTTCCCTAGAATAAATGGACTGATAACTACAAGTGTCAGATAGACATGTCCAGCAAAGAGTGTTTAAGCAATGGACGATGGGGGACAATGCACACCACTTGACTTTCAGATGATGTATATCTATACATCTTTATTAATAATTGCACTGTGTCCATTCACTACCAATGACTGTAAGTGAGCATCAGCTGTTACACATGTAGTGCATGTGCAAACATTCTAATATTAATTAAAATTTGTATGTAAATTAATATGGAAACCAAGAAGTGTGCAATCAGCTGAAAACACTGAACTAATATCTCACAGCAGAGATGTCCTCTTTTCTTAGATATTCACAAGATTTAGCAGACATAACGAAAGGGCTCGAAATGCAAAAAGAATGTGCATGTATCTCTGCCTGTGGACATCAAAGGTGTGTGATGAAAATCTGACTTGGTAGTGACCCATTTGGTAGTGACACATTTAAACTGAAATGAAATATTTTTTCAGTACTATAATACTTATCCATGAGGGGTAGCTTCGGTTCCAAGACCGTGCAGCAGGAGGTCCGGCCCAGGATCTTGGCAGCCCCACAGACGTCTGGGGACCTGGCCAGGTCTCCAGTGCCTTCACCTTGTCCGGCTCTGCCACGACGCCCCCTTGCTGATGACACATCCCAGGAACTCGACCGTCCTCCACAGGAGGCTGCAGTTAGCCAGGTTCAACCACAGGTTTGCCTGCCAGATGGTCTCAAGTCAAGTCAGATTTATTTATACAGTACATTTAAAAATAACAATAGTCAATCCAAAGTGCTGTACGTTTTCACAGACCGAACTACTGATTAATAAAATAAACAAGTTGTAAGTTGCAATTTAAAAGGAATTATTCATAATAAAACGGAAAATAAAAACCATTTAAAAATCAATTGATGATTAAGCAATAAGAAAAAGAATCATACAGCAATAGAAATTTAAAACAAATAAGACACAAGAAAGAAATAAATTTAAAAAATAAATGAAAAACATCAACTAGACCCAAAAGCTAAAGAGTGAAAATGAGTTTTAAGCTGTGATTAACAGTGGCAATGACAGGAGAATCTGGAATGGCAAGCAGACAGGCTGGGGTCACCTGCAGAAAACGCATGATCACCTTTGCTTTTTAGTTGGGTCCGTGGGATTGACAGAAGCAGTTTGTCTGAGGATCTAACTGACAGAGGAGTGGAGTTAGAGTGGAGATCCAAAAAGTATGGAGGTGCCAGACCATGTAGGACTATAGAAACACATAGTAAAACCTTAAAAACAGCCCTAAATTTAATGGGAAGCCAGTGCAGCGAGGCCAATACAGAGGCAATGTGCTCCCTCTTCTTTGTATTAGTGAGAAGCCCTGCAGCACGAGCTGGAGGCAGGACAGGAAAGTTTGGGGAATGTGTAATGAGGGAATTGTAATAGTCCAAGCGGGAGGAAATTAAGGCATGAATGACTCTCTCCAAATCCTTAAATGACAGAAGAAGCTTGAGTTTTAGTTCTAAGATGAAATAGGCTACCCTTGACAACGGCACTAATTTGCTTGTCAAATTTTTAAAAAAGAATCAAAAATGACACCAAGGTATAATAGTGAAGAGGGGTCTAGCTCTTTAGTAATGTCAAAAACAGTAACAGGAGGCCAAAAACAATGGATTCCATTGCGTCATTGTTTAACTGGAGGAAATTTTCCTCATACGCTCTTTGACATCGTCAAGGCAGTTAATCAGAGCCGTGAAAGAGGGGCAGTTTTTAGGTTAGGAGGTAATACTGCATGTCATCCGCATACTGCAGAAGCGATAAGCAATATTGTGTTTTTGGAAAACAGAGCCTATATATAAAGAAAACAAGAGAGGGTCTAGGATCCTTCTGGAACACCATATGTGAATGGTGCTGTCGATGAGGACATATTGCCAATATTAACTGTAAACTTCTGATCTGTAAGATATAAAGTGAACCAGCCTATGGCCGTGCCTTGAATTTGTATGCCACCTTAGAGCTGATCTACGGGAATATCATGTTCGAGTTTGTAGAAAGCCTCACTTAGATCCAACAAAATCAAAACAGCACAGGAACCTCAGTCAACAAGCAACAATAGCTCATTGGATCCTTTAAGTAGTGCAGACTTCTTGCTATGAACACATCTAAACCCTGACTGATATCTCTCCATGGTTTTATGCTGAGATAAAAAGACAATTGAGAACACATAACCTTTTCCATAATTGTGGACTGAAATGCAACTTGGAGATGGGTCTATAATGTAGGATTGTAGGGTCAACCTACAGTGAACCATGTGCAAGGCAGTGTATATTTATGTACAAGATCACCATGCCAACAATGGGTAATTCCTATTTATATAGGCAATTGGTTAGGACACTGAAAGGGAAGCTAGTGGACTTCATTTTACATTCATTTTATTGGACAAAAAGTGCTCTCAATGGTTGAGAAAGAATGATAGTCATAAACAAGAGGTGAAATTTAACTTTTTATCAATTTTGTGAATATAGAAATTCCAAAACTTTTCACAAGTAATACCAGATGCGGCATCCTGATCAGAGGCAGTGAGGTTAATGTATGTATTGGCACCTGTAGTACTTAAAAAAAAGTACTTTAGGCCTAAGACAATTATTTGTAATGATATCTGAAAAATATGTGACTAGCTGCTTTTAATGAATGCTGGTAAATTTCAAGATGGTCCCTTAGGATCTGGTAAGACCAGGTGTGCATAAGTGGTGGGAAAGTCAGAACGATTACAAGGCCCCTGAAGTTACAAGGGGGCCTAAAAACAACTAGGATTGATCTGGACTGGAGGGCCCAATATCCATCCATCCATTTTCCAAACCGCTTATCCTATTGGGTCGCGGGGGGTCCGGAGCCTATCCCGGAAGCAATGGGCACGAGGCTGGGAACAACCCAGGATGGGGGGCCAGCCCATCGCAGGGCACACTCACACACCAGTCACTCACACATACACACCTATGGGTAATTTTGCAACTCCAATTAGCCTCAGCATGTTTTTGGACTGTGGGGGGAAACTGGAGTACCCGGAGGAAACCCCACGACGACATGGGGAGAACATGCAAACTCCACACACATGTGACCCAGGCGGAGATTCGAACCCAGGTACCAGAGGTGTGAGGCAACAGTGCTAACCACTGCGCCACCATGCCGCCCCAGGGCCCAATATGATATGCTTTAAATCTCTAGCGACGCCCCTGGGTAAAATACTTGTAATTTATGTTTTTTACCACTTACGTTCATCTCTTCTGTACCGCTGCCTAACTGCAAGTGTAACCACGGCTGGGCATTAGGTTTTCTTCTCTTGGACTTTAGAGGTGCAACAGAGCTCAGGAAAACATCACATATGTAATGGAACTGATTGAGAATCTCGTAAGTGGAGTGGAGACGTCCTCATCAAGAAGCCCCACCAGGTCAGGGAAAAAGCAACAGCGAGGGTTTGGCTTAAGCCACAACGGCTTGTGAGGTAAAATGCTGATAGTCAAATAAAAATCCAATAAAATCTGGAAAAAAAGCCAGATAAAAATGCAATCAGGATGAGATGAATTGCAGAAAATCTTCATACTATTAAAGTCTTTTGAACATTAAAACAACAGCCTGAGGAGCAGCCGCAAACATTCACACCAGCGTACAGTCAGACCGGATGTTGCAGGTTTGCCGCCGAAGGTGGATGCATGGACGAGCAGATCATCCAAGTACGTGATGCATTGGCTTTCTGGGATGCCCTCAAGCATCTGCTCGCTGAGCCTCTCAAAAAGTTTGCGGGGGCATTGCAGAGCCCAAAAGGGGTGAACCGGAACTGCTACAGGCAGAGTGAAGGCCGTCATCTCCCAAGCCTCGGGGGACAGCTCCAACTGCCAGTAGCTGCTGCAGAGGTCCAGCAGAACCACACGAGCCAGCTACACTATCCAGGGCATTATCTATGCGTGCCAAGGGTTAAGAGTCTACTTTGGTCACTGTACTGCGCTTGAAGGTAATCAATGCAGAACAGCCAGGTACTGTCCTTTTTACCCTTTAGCAGGTAAAAGTCTGAAAGGACTGCTAGCAAGCTACAGTTAAGCAAGGGCAGATCATGCTATATAGAAACAAATCAATAAGCAAGAACAAGCCTTGCTACACAAATGTTTTTACAAGGGAAGCAGAGGGGATGTTACACTGCACACACGAGGTCACATCCACTGTGTGCACTTACAATGCCATAGATATGCTGGGAGCAGACATTACAGTCAGGAGGTGCGAGGGGGTGTCAGGGGGCACCAGGGGGTGTCAGGGGGCGCCAGGGGGCATATCGCTCTCAGATGGACTACTCCGTCCCCTCAGTGAAAATTAAGGCCCATATTTTAATGTTTTCTTTCATTTACAAATACTAATACATAATTAAGCTCAACAAAATTCGCTAAAAGCAAGGTCACGTTCTAACCTACATCTTTAAATCCTCAGAAATCCGCTAGATTGGTGTTCTGGATGAATGGAAGCTAACTAACGTAGCCTAAACCTGCCGAGTTGTGTTTTGTGAGGGAAAGCAGCCTGCTTATAGGTTTGTAAATGGTCCTGAAAACCACTTCTGGGCCTTTTTCGATCAAAGCAAGTTCACACACTTTCCAGTGGACACCAGAGAACGATTTAAAATACTGGTAAAATATGCAATCTAAGGCACCATTCCGTGCGATTTAATTCTTGGGTTGTTATGAGCTGGCATTTAGGGACACGATAACAATGGAAACTCTGACAGCAATGGAAACTATACAGTACATGTGCTTTTGCAGTACAACGAAGTTTCAGGTTTTGTAGTGTGTCTGTCATGTAAAGCAAGGTGCAGGAAAGTGGCCATGCAAAGCAGTGTAACCTACTCATTCAAATAAAACACGGATTCATGAAAAAAATACCTGATGTGTAACCATACAAATGGTACCTAAATGATCACAAGGCGTAGTTTATTTCCGTTAAAAATGATACAGCAAAATGAGAATAAATTTGGAATGGAAGACATGAAGATGTGGGTTCAGAGATATATGCATATTAAACATGGCAGATATTACATGCATATGCATATTAAGTTTGATCACCATACTATCTAATTTCTGCCATAGAATCAGTTCAGCTTCTTTTTTTGGCCACGTGCCAAGAGAATAAGTCAGGGAGACGCCTCGTGTCCATTGCGTCCGGGATAGGCTCCGGACCCCCCGCGACCCTGTAGGATAAGCGGTTTGGAAAATGGATGGATGGATGGATGGACAGGAAGACACATTTGCCCTTATTACAAAGATTTCAGTGAAGAGATTCGCTACCATAAAACCCACAATAGTTTGTGGGCTCCAGCTTCTGCCTTTACAGCCACGTTTTCTTTAGGCTAGAATACAAACAACAAAACCATTAAAAGTAGTTAAACCGAAAATTTATTTGAGAGCTTGAAACAGCAAATTGAGAGCACAAAAAAACAGCACATTTAGAGCACAAAAACTAAATTGTGTGCACATTTTAGGATTATGTGAGCTCAATTTAGAACTTCAATGGAACGTTAAATTGTGCACGTGATTCAATACATCACTACAGAAAAAAAGAAAATAAAAAACATTGCCCGTGACCCTCAGGGCTGCATCTATACCGTTAGTGTATCTGGTACAGTTAGACATGTTGGTCATAGTGCACATGAGAAATAAATGGAATATAAATATTTTGATTTACAGCGGGGAAAATAAGTATTGAATGCCTCAACATTTTTCTCAGTAAATATATTTCTAATGGGGCTATTGACATGAAATTTATACCAGATGCCGGTAACAACCCAAGTAATCCAGAGAAAGAAATCAAAACAAATAAGTACATAAATTAAGTTATGTATAATAAAGTGAAATGACACAGGAAATAATTATTGAACACGCTTACTGAAAATTATTTAATACTTAGTAGAAAAGCCTTTGTTGGTAATGACAGCTTCAAGATGCCTCCTGTATGGAGAAACTAGTCGCATACATTGTTCAGGTGTGATTTTTCCTCATTCTTCCACCCAAACTGTCTTCATATCCAGAAGGTTCCGGGGGGCCTCTCCTATGAACTCTGATCTTCAGTTCTTTCCATAGATTTTCAATTGGATTCAGGTCGGGTGACTGACTGGGTCATTCCAGCAGCTTTATTTTCTCCCTCTGAAACCGACTGAGAGCTTCCTTGGCTGTGTGTTTGACATCATTGTCTTGCTGAAATGTTCACCTTCGTTTCATTTTTGGCACCCTGGTACATGGCAGCAGATTCTTATCAAGAACGTTTGGCTACATTTCTCCATACATCCTTCCTTCAATTATATTAAGTCTGCCAGCACCACATTCTAAAAAACAGCCCCACACCATGATGTTCCCATCCCCGAACTTCACTGTTGGGATGGGATTTTTGGGTGATGTGCAGTGACATTTCTCCTCCAAACATGGTGTGTGTGTCCTATAACATTCATAGACTTTTAATTTTGTCTCATCTGACCAAACTATATTCTCCCAGCATTTCATTGGTTTGTCCGAATCTTAGCAAAACTTAAACAAGCTTCAACATGCTTTTTCTTCACCAGTGGAGTTGTGCATGGTGAGTTGTGCACAAAGGCCATGGCAGTTGATTGCATTACTTATTGTTTTCTTTGAAACAACTGTACCTGCTAATTGCAGGTCTTTCTGAAGCTCTCCACGAGTGGTTCTTGGCTCTTGGACAACTCTTCAGATTTTTCTTTGTCAGAAATCTTGTGAGGAGCATCTAGTCATGACCGATTCATCGTGAAATTATGTTTTTACACTTCTGGATTATGGCCCCAACTGTGCTCACTGGAACATTCAGAAGTTCAAAAATACGTCTGTAACAAATGCCATCGGTATGTTTTGCACTTGGTATGGTTAGCTGTTGTTCTGTGGATTGACTGTGGAACTCCGGCCACTCCAGGGGGTGAAAGGTCTTGCTTTTTCTGTATTGCTCCAGTTATTCTCAGGAGCCGGCAGGGCTTTGCATTCCTTAAAAGGGGTGGTTTGAAGAGTTGAGTCCAGTCTTGCCTGGGTCAGCGGAGCTCTGAAATAGACTGCTGCAGGCTGGTCAGATTTGGGGCCTGCAAGACCTATACGTTTTATGTCCTTACACCCCCACAGTCCAAAAACATGCTGAGGCTAACTGGACTCGCTAAATTGCCTGTAGGAGTGCATGTGTGAGTGAATGGTGTGTGAGTGTGCCCTGCGATGGGCTGTTCCCTGATCCTGGGTTGTTCCCTGCCTCATCCACATTGCTTCCAGGATAGGCTCCAGACCACCTGCGACCCACTAGGATAAGCAATTGAATGGATGGATGGATGGATGAATGGATGAATGGATGGATGAATGAATGAATGTTTTGCATCAATCAGGTTGAGAAGGTCTTGAGTGAGCTCTTTGCTTTTACGCATCATGAGATGCTTCTTGTGTGACACCTTGGTAACGAGAAACCTTTTTATAGGCCATCAATTAAGAATAAACCAGCTGATATTAATTTGCACTGGTAGGGGGCAGGATTGCTTTCTAAATACTGACAGATTTCAGCTGGTTTCTTGGCTTTCCGTGCACCTCCTTTGCTTCATGTGTTCAATTCCTATTTCCTGTGTCATTTCACTTATTTACACATAACATAATGTATGCACTTATTTGTTTTTATTTCTTTGTAGATGTGGATTACTTGGGTTGTTACCGACATCTGGTGTAAATTTCATGTCAATAGCCCCTTTAGAAATATATTTACTGAGAAGAATGTTGACGTGTTCAATGGTTGTTTTCGCAGCTATATAAAAAAACATGAAAAAATTACCTGACATTTTAAGAGATGGACATTAAGTCATACACAAAGAAATACAGGTAACAACATAATTCATGGGGAAAGATTCTGCAATTTGGCAAGTAAGTGGAATTTCACACATTTATTCCAGTTGCTCCATTCAGTACTTCTATAAACTGTACAGGTTGGTGAGTTTGCAAGGATTACAGATCAAACAGGGGGAGCAGGTAACAGGGCTGTCATACAGGAATACAGTGCCCCAACAGCCCACCCTTCCAGATATATGTGTGGATGAAGAGCTCAGGGAGGTGGGACTCACTGAGTTGCCCTGTTGCCTGACACCTCCAGATTTGGAAGCTTGAATCCTGCCTCCCCAGCTGTGGAGTGTCGAATTTGCATGTTCTTACCCTGTCAGATGGATTTTCCTCTGGGTGCTTCCTGTAGTCAAATGACATACCGGAAATCTACCCGATATCTCAAAATTAGCCAAAGAACGTGCCCTCTGGTGGACTGCCATCCAACCCGGGGCATATGCCACCCCTGTACCCTGCATTAATAGTTTGTATATTAAATTTTAAAACACTTTAATGAATCCCAGTTTTGTGAATTCTTCGGTTGGCCCCTAAGCAAAGCATCTAACCCTAAGTACTCCAGGAACTGACTGACCCTTTTTCTCCGTTGCTTTGAATAAAAGCATCTGCTAAATAACTAAAATGTAAATATGCAGAAATGTGCCTGTATCTGTAATTTTGTCATAGATTATGCATGAAAATATTTTAATATGGCAATTAGATTTCTTTAGATGTTTTATTCAGTTTCTCGTAGTTTCACAAATGGTAAACTATCCTTGATTGCTTGACTGTTAACCCTCAGTTAACACTGTTTAAAATATAAATATTAGCATTTTCTGGTAAGGAGACGCTTGCTCTGTTAGAGTATGATAGCATTTGCTGGAAAGCAGAGAGTAGCTCTTGGAGGCACCATTACCATTCACAGCGGGCGTGGGCAAATCATTACATTGCAGTCTTCAATTGCACTTCTCCTATGTCTATATCACTAAGTAAAATCAACTAGTGTTATTTATAAAAAAAGTGCCCCCCCCACCCCATTTGGAACAGCTGAAGCTGATTCTAGTGTTTTCTTGTTTCCCGTATTTATATGACAGTATGAAAAAGGCAAGGTAGTACAATATATGCTCAGGTTTGTTGAAAACAAAATGTGCTTCTGTTAACCAATCCACCTTTTTTGCACCATTACTTTGAAAACTGCTGTATGTCGGAACTCTAAATTAATTCCTGCTAGAACACCTGTACAAACTCTTATTATACACACTTTATCATTAATAGAAAGTCACTGAGAATTAACAGTCTGGATCTGAGTTGATTTGATCTGTCTAATCTTCAGAAATGAGATGCAACAATTCCATGGTTTTTTACCATATCTCTTGAGGCTATTTAGTCTGCGATTTACTGCACTGTTCAATGACGCAATAAGACTCCGACATTACAGACTTTCCAAAAGACATTAAGACCATTAAATTTATTCCTTACCATTACCGATGGGACAAATTATTTCAGAAGCTATTAGAATTGCTTTTAATGCTAAATTATGCAAAAAAAGAAATCCTAGAGAAGTTTGTGTCACTTTCAACTTGCACATTAAGTGTGGAACAGTGTAATGATTTCATTTTTGAATGAGCTATATTTGAGGGTTTTAAAATGTACAGTATTGTCAATGACCATGATATCATGGCTTTGTAACTTCTGAGCACTGACTGCAGACTCCTCTGGCTTTACGTATTTACTTAATTTTATAAACATACTAGTTGGTATGTTTACAGTTGTGTGTGCGTGTAATTATCCACCTCACTTCTCATTCTTTGCTTTGGACAAACGTGCACATTCGGGGGGAGCCGAATCTCCCAGTGCACTCAGTACGAATAATGTGTTCTTATGGAAGCTGACTGATGTCCAGTCATTATCGACAAATTTCTGTCTTCATTGTTTCTTTCTGCTTCCTCATTGGACTTCAGCGAAGCAGTGATGCTCATTGGCCAGCTACACACACTGTCCCTCCCACATAACCATCAACCACACAATATTCTCCGTGGCTGACACCAGTCACTTCTGAGCTTGAGAAAACTAAAGTGTTTTAGATACCCCGAGTTATCCTTCTTGTGCGTTCGATCTGCATTACATGCAAAAACATGTACATTAAATGTGTAAGCTTTACATTTTTAAGTGGTGAATTTCTCTTGGTTTATTTTTAAGTGAGGAGAGAAGTGTGAAATTTCATCTGTCTTTGCAGGGAGGATGACGTTTGATGAGGAAGATGATATCACTTTAATGTCAGACAAATCTGAAATTTTTATTGCACTACATGAGCTCCACTTGCAACATCACAGTGAAGACAGACAGACAAAAATAGATACATTTAACAGAACATTCCCATCGCATTTGATCTGTGGTTAAATTCAATATTTAATTTCAGGATTGACACAAAAGAGAGCTTCAGTCACCTTATTAAATTGCTGAACCCTGTATAGCCGATTCAATGGTAGCACATTTTAGCCTTGATGACTATGCTGTGCTGTTAACACACTCAACACAATTGCATGGAAAAAACAACAATACTGCAGTACATATTTACATATTTAATGAATGCCAGGACAATAATGTCATCAATTATCAACATGCCCAAATGGTGTAAAAAATTCTATTAAACTGAAGACCGGCAACCTGCATACAATCAACTGGAAGACAAGGTTTTATTCACCAACCCAGTTGATCGCACATGAACAAAAATGCAGTCCTTCTATTGGAATGAAACAGGGACTGCATTTAGCAGACTCACAGTGGCTGTCTTAGGTGTTTTTGATATTTACTCAAAGTTAATAAGAACTGTTCCTAAAGCCAGTTTCAATAACCAAGGATCGGCTTCTGCCTTCAATTGCCACCCCATCCACAGAGCGCTGTACCCCCTCTGCCCCCTACAGGTGGTAGAACCACAGCGAACCCCTTGCCCCGCTGGGCCCCATGGGTGTTCATGGGCAATGACAAGGTAGGACCCTGGTCTCTCTAATCTGGGAGAGGGTATAAGGTCCTTATTGTATTCTGGCAAACTATCAAGTGGCTTAGGAAGGGAAAGCAGGGTTTTGCCCATGCTGTGTACAGCAGGGATGGAGAACTGTTGACCTCAACTGGGGATATAGTTGGAAGGAAGAAGGAGCACTTTGAAGACCTCCTGAATCCTGCTTACATGCCTTCCCAGGAGGAAGTAACGTTGGCGGACTAGGAAGATGATTCGGCCATCACTAGGGTTGAGGTCACTGAGGTAGATAAAAACCTCCGCGGTGGTAAGGCTCCTGGGATGACATTTGCCCTGAGTTCTGGAGATCATTAGATGTTGTTGGGCTGTCTTGGTTGACACGCCTCTTCAACACTGCATGGAGGTCAGGTACAGTGGCTTTGGATTGGCAGACTGGGGTGGCGGTCCCCATCTTTAATAAAGGGGACTGGAGGACATTGCTTCAGGGGGATCTCACTCCTCAGCCTTCCTGGGAAGGTCTATGCTGGGGTACTGAAGAGGAGAGTCCACCCGTTGGTTGAACCTTGGATCCACCAGGAACGATGCAGGTTCCATCCAGGTCACAGAATACTGGAAAACTTCATTACCCTCAGAAAAATATTGGAGAGTTCATGAGAGTTCCCCGAAACAGTCTACATGTGTGGACTGGCTGCCGGCCATTTGTAAATATTCATCTCTCTTCTTTTCAGTTTGAGAACAGGTCCACTCTGATTTGTGTTTCATATAGATAGCATGTCCCAAGAGCCTGCTTGCTTCAGGATTGCTTCCTTATTGCTGACAGAGACACAACTCATAAGGCAGCATGGTAACAAAGCAATTCTTCAATTTCTGTGATTGAAAGACCTGTTTGACGATGGATGTTCTACTACAGCTTTACCAGACATTGAGTATGAGTCAGTGTTAATTTTGACAGCAAATTTTTATTTAGTTTCAGTCATAATTTAGTCATCAAATTTTTTTTTAGTTTTAGTCTAGTTTTAGTTGACTAAATATAAGATTACTGTCGACTAAAATTAAAAGTGCAAAGTATGTTTAAAGTTTCCCTTTGATTTCAGAAAGTCATTAAGTTCACCAAGATGAAATGAAACCAATGTTAAGGAATTGTGTTGAGGTCTGACTGTGCAGTACATAAATACACAGATTAATTTCACTCTTATTTGAAACATGTTTATTTACCCGGAAATTAGGTAGGAGCATTAGTGCAAAAATAAAATCACTTCAAAGAAAAGGTGCACAGGCTATAATGTCACCAGGCCTGCTCTCTCTGAATATTAAAGTAAAAATATAAAAATAAATATTTGTAATGTTTTTACTTGCTGTTAAATGTTTCACTCAGAATTTTCAAATATGTTCAAAGAAAAAGACCAATAATGGTATCAGAGATTTATGCCCATTATCAAGAAAAAAAAAATCCAAACAAACTAGCAGGAACCGCAACCATTCTATTTTAGCAATTTCAACATCAAAATAATTGACCCCAAGGCTACAATTCTGTTAGTGTATAGACCCAAAAATCAACTCTCCTCTCTTTCAGGTGTCAGGAAGGTTCTGCTTTTTAACAACTGTATAAAGTAATGTTGTTTGTTATATAAATCAACTCGGGTGAAACAAAAAAAAATGTACATTTTCAGGGTTGCCAAATCTCAAGCATCTGGCGTGAAACTCACACTTTCAGACTTACGCTGGAAATCCTACAGCAGATCTATATTATTCCATTATAAAACCTAAAATTAGCTACGTCGAAGGTGGATGTACACGGTTAAATACAAAAGCAGACTATTTACAAGGTAAGAACTGTTACATACTGTATGTGTGCCGACATCTCAATCTGAAAGTCTCACTCCAAGTTGGCAACCCCGCGTTTTATTTCAAATGAAAATTAAAATGCGCTGTTTTCGCCTGACACAGCTCATCATTCCGTTTGCGTTGTAACTCCGACAAATATAAAGATAATATGAGAAAAACATGCCACGTTTTATATCTTTCCGAAATAATATGACGCCCATATCCTACTTCGATAACGATCGAAGTGATAAATTTGTATGAATTTAATTTAAACAAGACTTTAAATTTATTACCCATGTGAGATTACCGAAACCAAATACTTACAAATCTATGAACATGAGTAGAGTGATTTTATATAATCTTGCTGAAGGTAAAAAAATTTATAAAAAGAAAAACAGTCCAACACCCACCTACCAGAAAAATTATGTGCCTAACTTCATCAGGATTTATTCTGAACAAATTCAAGAGCCAGGTGTCGTGTTTTGCTGGTATAAAAACAGTAGAGGTCACACTTTGGGGATCAGGTTTGCTGTTAATCACATCTCACCTCCATAGAATGTGATGTTTTTACTTTTATAAAGGTCTCAGTCACTTAGTCATTTTCAATTTGGCTCATTTTGTAATCCAAACACAACACTTCTCAGATCGAATACATACTTTTTGCATTTATATATTCTTAATTAAAAAAAAAAATGCTATCCGAGTACTCAAATTTCCTTCCATAGTCCAGTTATACATCTGTACATTGAATGTGACTGTGCACCTTTTGACAGACCAGCATCCCTGTCACTGTATCCTGGCTTCCTGTGTGACTGTGCACCTTTTGACAGACTGGCATCCCTGTCACTGTATCCTGGCTTCCTGTGTGACTGTGCACCTTTTGACAGACTGGCATCCCTGTCACTGTACCCTGGCTTCCTGTGTAAGTGTGCACCTTTTGACAGACCAGCGTCCCTGTCACTGTACCTTGGCTTCCTGTGTAACTGTGCACCTTATAACAGACCAGTGTCCCTATCACTATACCCTGGCTTCCTGTGTAACTGTGCAACTTTTGACAGACTGGCATCCCTGTCACTGTACCCTGGCTTCCTGTGTGACTGTGCACCTTTTCACAGATTGGTGTCCCTGTCACTGTACCCTGGCTTCCTGTGTGACTGTGCAACTTTTGACAGACTGGCATCCCTGTCACTGTACCCTGGCTTCCTGTGTGACTGTGCAACTTTTGGCAGACTGGCATCCCTGTCACTGTACCCTGGCTTCCTGTGTGACTGTGCACCTTTTCACAGACTGGTGTCCCTGTTACTGTACCCTACCTTCCTGTGTGACTGTGCACCTTTTCACAGACTGGTGTCCCTGCCACTCTACCCTGGCTTCCTGTGTGACTGTGCAACTTTTGACTGACTGGCATCCCCGTCACTGTACCCTGGCTTCCTGTGTGACTGTGCACCTTTTCACAGATGGGTGTCCCTGTCACTGTACCCTGGCTTCCTGTGTGACTGTGCAACTTTTGACAGACTGGCATCCCTGTGACTGTACCCTGGCTTCCTGTGTGACTGTGCACCTTTTCACAGACTGCTGTCCCTGTCACTGTACCCTACCTTCCTGTGTGACTGTGCATATTTTCACAGACTGGCGTCCCTGTCACTGTACCCTACCTTCCTGTGTGACTGTGCACCTTTTCACAGACTGGCATCCCTGTCACTGTACCCTACCTTCCTGTGTGACTGTGCATATTTTCACAGACTGGCGTCCCTGTCACTGTACCCTACCTTCCTGTGTGACTGTGCACCTTTTCACAGACTGGCATCCCTGTCACTGTACCCTACCTTCCTGTGTGACTGTCCACCTTTTGACAGACCGGCGTCCCTGTCACTGTACCCTGGCTTCCTGTGTGACTCTCCACCTTTTGACAGACCGGCATCCCTGTCACTGTACCCTGGCTTCCTGTGTGACTGTGCACCATTTCACAGACTGGAATCCCTGTCACTGTACCCTGGCTTCCTGTGTGACTGTGCAACTTTTGACAGACTGGCATCCCTGTCACTATATCCTACCTTCCTGTGTGACTGTGTAACTTTTCACAGACTGGCATCCCTGTCACTATATCCTACCTTCCTGTGTGACTGTGCACCTTTTGACAGACTGGCGTCCCTGTGACTGTACCCTGGCTTCCTATGTGACTGTGCACCTTTTCACAGACTGGTGTCCCTGTCACTGTACCCTGGCTTCCTGTGTGACTGTGCACCTTTTGAAAGACCGGCGTCCCTGTCACTATATCCTACCTTCCTGTGTGACTGTGCACCTTTTCACAGACTGGTGTCCCTGTCACTGTACCCTGGCTTCCTGTGTGACTGTGCACCTTTTGAAAGACCAGCGTCCATGTCACTATACCCTACCTTCCTGTGTGACTGTGCACCTTTTGACAGACTGGCGTCCCTGTGACTGTACCCTGGCTTCCTATGTGACTGTGCACCTTTTCACAGACTGGAATCCCTGTCACTGTACCCTGGCTTCCTGTGTGACTGTGCAACTTTTGACAGACTGGCATCCCTGTCACTATATCCTACCTTCCTGTGTGACTGTGCACCTTTTGAAAGACCGGCGTCCCTGTCCTATACCCTACCTTCCTGTGTGACTGTGCACCTTTTGACAGACCGGCGTCCCTGTCACTGTACCCTGGCTTCCTGTGTGACTGTGCACCTTTTCACAGACTGGAATCCCTGTCACTGTACCCTGGCTTCCTGTGTGACTGTGCAACTTTTGACAGACTGGCATCCCTGTCACTATATCCTACCTTCCTGTGTGACTGTGTAACTTTTCACAGACTGGCATCCCTGTCACTATATCCTACCTTCCTGTGTGACTGTGCACCTTTTGACAGACTGGCGTCCCTGTGACTGTACCCTGGCTTCCTATGTGACTGTGCACCTTTTCACAGACTGGTGTCCCTGTCACTGTACCCTGGCTTCCTGTGTGACTGTGCACCTTTTGAAAGACCGGCGTCCCTGTCACTATATCCTACCTTCCTGTGTGACTGTGCAACTTTTGAGAGATTGGCGTCCCTGTCACTATACCCTGGCTTCCTGTGTGACTCTCCACCTTTTGACAGACCGGCGTCCCTGTCACTGTACCCTGGCTTCCTGTGTGACTGTGCACCTTTTCACAGACTGGAATCCCTGTCACTGTACCCTGGCTTCCTGTGTGACTGTGCAACTTTTGACAGACTGGCATCCCTGTCACTATATCCTACCTTCCTGTGTGACTGTGCACCTTTTGAAAGACCGGCGTCCCTGTGACTGTACCCTGGCTTCCTATATGACTGTGCACCTTTTCACAGACTGGTGTCCCTGTCACTGTACCCTGGCTTCCTGTGTGACTGTGCACCTTTTGAAAGACCAGCGTCCATGTCACTATACCCTACCTTCCTGTGTGACTGTGCACCTTTTGACAGACTGGCGTCCCTGTGACTGTACCCTGGCTTCCTATGTGACTGTGCACCTTTTCACAGACTGGTGTCCCTGTCACTGTACCCTGGCTTCCTGTGTGACTGTGCACCTTTTGAAAGACCAGCGTCCCTGTCACTATATCCTACCTTCCTGTGTAACTGTGCACCTGTTCACAGACTGGCATCCCTGTCACTTTACCCTACCTTCCTGTGTGACTGTGCATCTTTTCACAAACTGGTGTCCCTGTCACTGTACCCTGGCTTCCTGTGTGACTGTGCACCTTTTGACAGGCCGGCGTCCCTGTCACTGTACCCTGGCTTCCTGTGTGACTGTGCACCTTTTCACAGACTGGCGTCCCTGTCACTGTACCCTACCTTCCTGTGTGACTGTGCACCTTTTCACAGACTGGCATCCCTGTCACTGTACCCTACCTTCCTGTGTGACTGTGCATATTTTCACAGACTGGCATCCCTGTCACTGTACCCTACCTTCCTGTGTGACTGTGCACCTTTTCACAGACTGGCATCCCTGTCACTGTACCCTACCTTCCTGTGTGACTGTCCACCTTTTGACAGACCGGCGTCCCTGTCACTGTACCCTGGCTTCCTGTGTGACTCTCCACCTTTTGACAGACCGGCGTCCCTGTCACTGTACCCTGGCTTCCTGTGTGACTGTGCACCTTTTCACAGACTGGAATCCCTGTCACTGTACCCTGGCTTCCTGTGTGACTGTGCAACTTTTGACAGACTGGCATCCCTATCACTATATCCTACCTTCCTGTGTGACTGTGCAACTTTTGACAGACTGGCATCCCTGTCACTATATCCTACCTTCCTGTGTGACTGTGTAACTTTTCACAGACTGGCATCCCTGTCACTATATCCTACCTTCCTGTGTGACTGTGCACCTTTTGACAGACTGGCGTCTCTGTGACTGTACCCTGGCTTCCTATGTGACTGTGCACCTTTTCACAGACTGGTGTCCCTGTCACTGTACCCTGGCTTCCTGTGTGACTGTGCACCTCTTGAAAGACCGGCGTCCCTGTCACTATATCCTACCTTCCTGTGTGACTGTGCAACTTTTCACAGACTGGCATCCCTGTCACTGTACCCTACCTTCCTGTGTGACTGTGCACCTTTTGACAGACTGGCGTCCCTGTGACTGCACCCTTGCTTCCTATGTGACTGTGCACCTTTTCACAGACTGGTGTCCCTGTCACTGTACCCTGGCTTCCTATGTGACTGTGCACCTTTTCACAGACTGGCGTCCCTGTCACTGTACCCTGGCTTCCTGTGTGACTGTGCACCTTTTGACAGGCCGGCGTCCCTGTCACTGTACCCTGGCTTCCTGTGTGACTGTGCACCTTTTCACAGACTGGCGTCCCTGTCACTGTACCCTACCTTCCTGTGTGACTGTGCACCTTTTCACAGACTGGCATCCCTGTCACTGTACCCTACCTTCCTGTGTGACTGTGCATATTTTCACAGACTGGCATCCCTGTCACTGTACCCTACCTTCCTGTGTGACTGTGCACCTTTTCACAGACTGGCATCCCTGTCACTGTACCCTACCTTCCTGTGTGACTGTCCACCTTTTGACAGACCGGCGTCCCTGTCACTGTACCCTGGCTTCCTGTGTGACTCTCCACCTTTTGACAGACCGGCGTCCCTGTCACTGTACCCTGGCTTCCTGTGTGACTGTGCACCTTTTCACAGACTGGAATCCCTGTCACTGTACCCTGGCTTCCTGTGTGACTGTGCAACTTTTGACAGACTGGCATCCCTATCACTATATCCTACCTTCCTGTGTGACTGTGCAACTTTTGACAGACTGGCATCCCTGTCACTATATCCTACCTTCCTGTGTGACTGTGTAACTTTTCACAGACTGGCATCCCTGTCACTATATCCTACCTTCCTGTGTGACTGTGCACCTTTTGACAGACTGGCGTCTCTGTGACTGTACCCTGGCTTCCTATGTGACTGTGCACCTTTTCACAGACTGGTGTCCCTGTCACTGTACCCTGGCTTCCTGTGTGACTGTGCACCTCTTGAAAGACCGGCGTCCCTGTCACTATATCCTACCTTCCTGTGTGACTGTGCAACTTTTCACAGACTGGCATCCCTGTCACTGTACCCTACCTTCCTGTGTGACTGTGCACCTTTTGACAGACTGGCGTCCCTGTGACTGCACCCTTGCTTCCTATGTGACTGTGCACCTTTTCACAGACTGGTGTCCCTGTCACTGTACCCTGGCTTCCTATGTGACTGTGCACCTTTTCACAGACTGGCGTCCCTGTCACTGTACCCTGGCTTCCTGTGTGACTGTGCACCTTTTGAAAGACCGGCGTCCCTGTCACTATACCCTACCTTCCTGTGTGACTGTGCACCTTTTCACAGACTGGCATCCCTGTCACTGTACCCTGGCTTCCTGTGTGACTGTGCAACTTTTGACAGACTGGCATCCCTGTCACTATACCCTACCTTCCTGTGTAACTGTGCAACTTTTGACAGATTGGCGTCCCTGTCACTATACCCTACCTTCCTGTGTGACTGTGCAACTTTTCACAGACTGGCATCCCTGTCACTATATCCTACCTTCCTGTGTGACTGTGCACCTTTTGAAAGACCAGCGTCCCTGTCACTATACCCTACCTTCCTGTGTGACTGTGCACCTTTTGACAGACTGGCGTCCCTGTGACTGTACCCTGGCTTCCTATGTGACTGTGCACCTTTTCACAGACTGGTGTCCCTGTCACTGTACCCTGGGTTCCTGTGTGACTGTGCACCTTTTAAAAGACCAGCGTCCCTGTCACTATATCCTACCTTCCTGTGTGACTGTGCACCTGTTCACAGACTGGCATCCCTGTCACTTTACCCGACCTTCCTGTGTGACTGTGCACCTTTTGACAGACTGGCGTCCCTGTGATTGTACCCTGACTTCCTATGTGACTGGCCAAGCCCATCTCTGCTCTGGAAAAGTACTTTTGGAAAATGGATGGATAGTGATAACCTCATTAAAATGGCATAACAGAACTGTCAAAACTCAGAATTCACTACACTTCTGACTGCAATTTATAATATTGTTATAAAATATAATGATAAATGGAAGTATCTGAGAAATACATTACTGAGTTAGTTTAGGTCCGTTTTTTCATGAACTTTATGTGTAGAATTCACATTCTGCTGATACTGTACATGCACGTTTGTCATATTTCCAATTTCTATATCTGAATATTATGTTTCACTATTTATGTGATTTTCAGAATATCTGCGATTTTTTTGGCAAGTCTCCCCCATCTTATATACATTTTATCATTCTGTCTTTTCAATCATGAATATATTCCAGTATTTAGAATAAGCCTCTTGCTTGTTCTTGTTCCTTCTATCCTGCATGAGAAACCAGACTGAGAGTGACAACATGGACGCTGACCTCATCTCAGTCCACTTTAAATGGAGCAGCTAGCTGCTGAAATCTTCTCCCTGACCTAATACCAGTTGCTCTGACGATGGCAATTCTGGGGAAGGGTCACTCTCCGTCCCTCTCGTTTGAGCTGTACAGTACAGGCCAAAAGTTTGGACACACTTTCTCATTCAATGTGTTGTCTTTATTTTCATGACCATTGGTAGATTCTCACTGAAGGCATCAAAACTATGAATGAACACATGTGGAGTTACGTACTTAACAAAAAAAAGTGACATAACTGAAAACATGTTTTATATTCTAGTTTCTTCAAAATAGCCACCCTTTGCTCTGATTACTGCTTTGCACACTTGCTAAACACCTCTGGGAACTCCTTCAAGACTGTTGGAAAACCATTTCAGGTGACTACCCCTTGAAGCTCATCGGGAGAATGCCAAGAGTGTGCAAAGCAGTAATCAGAGCAAAGGGTGGCTATTTTGAAGAAACTAGAATATAAAACATGTTTTCAGTTATGTCACCTTTTTTTGTTAAGTACGTAACTCCACATGTGTTCATTCATAGTTTTGATGCCTTCAGTGAGAATCTACCAATGTAAATGGTCATGAAAATAAAGACAACACATTGAATGAGAAGGTGTGTCCAAACTTTTGGCCTGTACTGTACCTTATTGCGTATCCCCTTCCACGTTAACTGCTTTTTTCACACTAAGCTAAATTTTGATTAAACCTTTCATTTTTTTCAGCATCATTGGGAAAAGTAGCGTGTTCTGAACCATGTAACAGGAATCCAGGAACCCACCCCCCCGATAATAATGGACATGGGTGGGTGGAAGTAGTGAGAATTAATAAAGGCTATGGAGCACATTCCATAGTCAATAAGGTCACTACTGTGTTTAGGTCGTACTGTTTTACTTTATTATTTGTAAACAATTAGGACTATTTACCCACCCAAAGGAACTTCCTGAGTATGAATAGCATGTGAAAATCTAAAGGCTTCATGCCCGATTCAGCAATCGCAGGGGCTCATATTCATGAAGTCAGAATCCTTCTGCCAGCAAATTGAAAATGCAATTATTACATTAGATGTCATCATTATCAATATTTGTTACTAACATGTGCTTGAAAATAGACAATATAATTCCAAAGAAGCCGACTGACTTGCATCACAGCATGCAAGCTTAAATTTTTTAAACAGCACTGCTCAATTACAGTGTCTGGTTTTGCAAATCGCTCTAACCAACCATTGGAACTGAAGGCCCTCCTTATGTTGATTGAATAGAAGAAATCAAATGACTATTGAATGAATGTTTTAAAAATATATATTATTATTGTTATTATTATTATTATTATTACATACATCCCAAGAACCTTGTTTGGTTGGCAGCGATCGTTTGCTACTTACTGCATTTAATTCATGGAAAGTTCATGGAAAGTGTGTGCAGTGCACTAACAAAGTGTATTATTTATTTGTATCTCTTTGCACTTTGATCAGGATAATGGTTAAAATATGAATGGAACAAAACAGGTATGCATGAATGGGGGGAGGGCTGAATGTTATATAGCAGGCACATTTATCTAAAATAACACACTTTTTCAGAAAGCAGGATAAGGAGGTCTCAGCAGCATCTGGGGGTTAAGTGACAACAATGAAATCACTCTTCAAAATCTGGGACTCAAACCATCGACCTTCAGATCACAAAAACAGCATTCTAACCCATTGACTTATAAGCTACATTTCAGCTTCAGTTTTGTCAGTGTTTGGTGTATAATTACATATTGTTTTATATAAACATATGTATTTGACAAGTCTCCCAAAATGTGAGGTTAGACACAAGAGCAGTTTGGAATTAGTTCAATATCATTGACAACTTTTTTTGTCTGATAGACTGTGGGTTAGTAGTAACTCATTAGCTCTATTCATGCATTGTAATTTTAAGTACAGGAGGCAGTGATGCAACGAAACAGCAAAGGACAGAACATCTGTTCTGTTCTGATGGTATTTTTTATTTCCATGTGACCTATAGACACAGACAATTCAGTAGCACACCTAAAAAGGCTTTATTGATGTGTGATGTACCTGTCTATCAATCAATCAGCCACATTTTAATTGTCATTTCATTGTCTAAAACCAAAGTCCAGAGATGAGGTTGGGAAACAAAATTCCATTTCACCAGTAAAGCAAATAATGTTCAATGCGATAACTGTGACGTGAAACTATACTTTGGCAGAATAGCTTATTTATAGGTTGCATTGACTTTCATGATTTTGATCCATGGTGAAAGTGCCCCAGAGACAGGGCCAAGGTCACTTCCTCTGCATTGTCTTACCTTTCGGTTTTGTTCACTACACTGAACATAAAGTAATTCATGAAGATCAGGATAGTGAGCTGCATTCAAAAAATGTATATCCGAAAGACACTGGATAATTAATGGCGTGGAACCATGAAATAAATTAAAGAGCCATTCTTAGTAAACAGGATGCCATTTGTCAAAAGGCATGCAAGGCTTTCTTTGCCCCTTGCAAAGCAAGTCTGCATTTACAGTTGCTTTTCAAATAATAAAAAGAAGGATCTGAAAAATGTAATAAGAATTTCACATATGTAATTGTTGTGCAATAATATCAGATTAGGTTATAGTTAAACTACAAAGGGGCCCTGTCAGATCGACAGCACTGTATTCCCCAGACAGTCCGTCATCTGCTCCGCCCATCTAATCCTTACTCCTCACACACTCACCAAGCACTACAGTTCCAAGAAGTACTGGATGAATTACCTGGAAATGTGAAAGCCAATAGATGTGTTTTATCTGAATGCTCTGCATCCTAGTTGACGTGTAACCTGAAAGTAAACCTACAGTATTAATGTATTACACATTCCCCTTACAGTACATGCCAAATTGTAGAATCTTCCTCTGCCAGTTTGCTGGTTATCTGTATTTCCTGGTGTATTAACGTCCATGCCTTAAAAATGCATCCATATGATTGATGTTTACTATACGTCAACATTTTTATATTCTATTTCTCATTTTGCACTGTGACTAACATTTTCTGTGACAGTGCTTCTCTAACCAGTCCTCCGGGATCCCTGACAGTCCATGTTTTTGCTCCCAGCCAATCATGAACACCAAATACCTGGTACAGGTGTGTTGGGAGCTGGCAGGGAGCAAAAATGTTGACTGTCTTGGGGTCCCCAAAGACTGGGTTGAGAAACACTGAAATGCACTAATGGTCACTAATGGTGTAGACAAAGCCCGGGATGGGGGATTGTGATTGTGTATTTATTTTGGGGGGCAAGATGTATCTAATTGTGTGCCCAATTCAGTTTAACGTTCCCACAAAACCACTAAACCATGCACTCACTCAGCTATTTTGAGTTCTCTAATTAATTTTCAATTAAATTAAATTTCACTTTTTGGTTCTTTGGGTTCTTGCATGCAGAATCATCATCGTCGTCACTTTATTAATCCCTGTGGGGAAATTGTCTTTTATGCCTCCCTCAACTTGCTCTTTGTAGAGTAAGCTGTCCGCGAAGGGCAGCCACCTGTGGCTGGGGGTTAGGGGTCTTGCTGAGGCTGGGCTTGAAGCGGTGATCTTGTGATTATCAGCACAGAGGCTCAGCCCCCCAAGCCACACGCTGCCCCCTAGAAGATGTTTCTGGATCCCATTACAATGTTATTCTCCTGAACTTTTTAATGGACAACACTATGCCTTGTAATAATTTACTTACCGTCTTCATATTTACATATGAGGTTTTTTTTTCTAATTATTATTAATTTGCCTTTTATTTTCATGAGTAGGTTACACAGCTTTACGTTACTGTTTTGTTGTGGGCTGCTTTACACAAACACACAACAAAAACCAGAACATCATTGTAGCAGAAAAGCACATTTACAGGATTTATTCTTCTTCAAATATAATGTCCACTGCAAAAATACCTTCTCCAATACCATCCATTTTTAATGAATATTGAATTGTCGCACGTATCGATTTTAAAGGTGAATGCGTGCGTGCGTACCAGTTACGTCCGTCCCTGATTATGACTATCTATCTATATGTAAATTATTGCAGTGGTAAGAAGAGTAACTGTGTTTCAAAACCGCATTTGCAATAGATGAAAGCTGCCAGATCGTTTTAAGTTATGCCATCGGCAATTTATTTCTGGGATTGTAGTGATACAGTAGTTAAAGTTATGCAGACTTTATTTTAAGTTGAAATATTTAGAGGTTATTTTAAGACCCAGACAGATTAAATGAAAAGAATGAAAAGGAAAATGATGCGCAGAATGCAGAAAAAAATTCTATTGAAATATTTTCAATTTTAGTTGAACAGAAAAAAAGAAGATTTTAAAAGTTAATTACATTTAAGAAGTACGTATAGGTTTCACAATCTAATACTCCTTGAATGCCCACCTCAGTCATGAAGTCTATCCCTCTATGGTAAGTTTGTAGCAGTCCCGATAATGACTGAAGATGTTAGTAGCTCCTTATAAAAAACTTTTTTTTTTTATCCCAGTGGGAAATTCTTTCAAGGTCCTTGGTACGACAGCTTTTGGTTTTTTTTACAGTCACTCTTCATACTGAAGTCCCTTTTTCAAAATTCAGAATCATTAGCAAGACTTCATGTATTTAATGCTTGTTTTGCACACGCAAGCTGTTTACAAAATCAACCACAAATACATTCTAACCTGAACTATTGCAATTTTCTTAATTTTGGCAGTGGCAATATTGAAATATATTGAAAATCTAAGCAAAATATTTAAAATAAAATGATGGGAAAAAAATGTGTCTAAACGCATGAATTCCCGTTTTAGCTAAAAATCCACCCAGGTGTTGTTTTATCTCATTACCATGCAAAACAGTGCCGGCAAAGTCAAAGTTTCATAATGTCGCCAAGGACACTCCAAGGTCTCTAAGTAGTGCAGATTATTTGTGACAAGCATGTAAAAAAAGGGGAACAATGGTGTCCTGTTGTAAACAAGAGGAAATCAAGAGGGAGAAGAGTGAGAAAAGAATGCATGCAGGGAATAAGGAGAGGCAGAAATGTAACTTTAAAGATTAACAGTAACAGAGTAACAATCAATGTCCCAGGGGCCAACATTACAATGTGTGTGGCATTATCAAATGATAGTTTCATGTTGCATAAACCAATCACTGCCCCACACAACACATTTCCTGCAGTATATGACTTTATTCATAAGCAGAGGTGGAAATTTCAGGTCCAGAAAGTAAAAATCCAAACCAGGATTTTGTTTCAACCAACCAGTTGCGCATAAAGAGTCACAGTCATATAGTACTCAGGTGGTTGGTTGAAACAAAATCCTGGTTTGGATTTTTACTTTCTGGACCTGAAATGTCCACCTCTGTTCACACGTTATTCATGATGCTGCTTTGTCATTGACCTGATTGTCTGCAAATTGAAAAGAGGAACATACCGGAATTTTTCCCTCTGTGCAACTTCTGACAGCTCTCTGCTTCTACGCCACTGGTGGATTCCTGCAGACATACATACAATGTCCAGCAGGGGGGGCATGACTGCATGACACTAATACCCGTCATTGTAGGTGCAGTAGATGGAACCTTCAACTTTAGTCATACTTACAGTCTCTTGAATACCATTTGCATCTGTCAAAAAGAGTTCTTGGCACTAGACTTACACAAAATCAAAGAACTGGGTTTACTGTGGTTTTTTTAATTGAATTGAATTGTTATGCTTTGTTTTTTAATTATCATTACATCCTAGATAAGGTGAAGATGAAGGCCATTGAAACATTTTACAATTATAATTCATTCCTGTTAATGTCTACTGTAGCACATCCTACATAGTGACAACACCTTTTAGGCCAAAAATCTTCTAGGCCAAAATGATACATTTTTAATCCTCCGTGTTGCTAGTGTTTATAGGTCAACGTGTAATGTGTTGACACAGTTTGCTTTTTTCATGAGCATTTTTCATAGCATGAGTTTATTTTGAGACATGTATTACGTGTTTTGATGGTTTTAGTGTTTAGGGGATGAGATTAACTGTTGGGCAGGAGTGATTTCAGTTTTGAGTAAGGCATAAGTATACAGACATTTCTATTATTCTTTCCACCTTTTATATCTTTTTCAATTGTGCTGCAATGCGTCAGATTTGAAGTTATTTTTAATAGTCCTTTATATGGTTACAGCACAGATGTGATTAAAATACACTACCATGCACATTTTTAAAGATAAATGTTCTACTCTTTTAAGCTTTTAAATGGCTGGGGGAGTGGTCATAATAAAACCAAGGCTCCGTATCATTTTTCAAGACCAAAATGAGCCTGTATATATAATTTTATTGGGTATTTTTAATGAATGTGATAATCATTTCTGTGAGTGGGGCTCTCGAAAGTACAAACAATTATGAGGTACAAATGCTGCAAGGAAGGTCCTCTGTGTGGCTTAAATTAAAAATCTTCTTGGTGCTTAAATCACCGGGGGGCAGACCTACATTAATGTTCCTCTTTAACCCACTGAAGATAACACATTCTGACAACATGGTTTTAAATGTGAGCAGTTTCTGTGATTTTCTTCGTACAAATATGAAAACAATGTGAATTCCATAAATATGAATGTTACATTCTGTTTGGGATGGGCTGGCCCCCCATCCTGGGTTGTTCCCTGCCTCGTGCCCGTAGCTTCCGGAATACGCTCTGGACCCCCTGCGACCCTGAAGGATAAGAGGGTTGGAAATTGGATGGATGGACATTCTGTTTGGTTTATATTATTATTTGACACATACACACATACATACATGCGTCTGCAGTAATAAACCTTGCAGAAGGCAATCTTCCATTATTATACAATACCAATTTAAATTTACAAAACATTTTTACAGATTTACAGTCATGTTCCCCAACATACATCATGGAAGATGTTCATTCTCCAGCCTCATATGTATGTCCCAGTAACTGATGTCCTTGCATGTTACACTAATTCCATCACAGTGCTATGTTTGCGTTAAAATTTATTTGCATGACATTCATTCAATGGGGTATTTTACGGATGTGAACTCACCTGAACTAAAGGGGTTTTTCCACCAAGAAGCTGAATTTTGTCTCCTGTTTTCAAAACTATTTGATAGTGTCTGGTAAGCCTTTGCCAACTAATTCATTCTTCTGAAATCCTTCAACTCCAATTAGTTGGGCAGGAGTGAAACTGTGAATGTAAAGACTTACTTCTAGTTATCCAAAAGCAGTTGCATAACATCTATTCAATGCAATGTTTGCTGAAAGTGCCATTGAAAAGTACCTGATTGCAGTACTTGATTTTAGTACCTGATTTTAGTACTTGATTTTAGTACCTGATTTTAGTACCTGATTTTAGTACTTGATTTTAGTACCTTATTTTAGTAATCACCTACAGTATGAAAGGATTAATGCAAACTGGGTTGATTACAGTTCCAACAATACAAAAATGAAATGAGTAAAAAAAAGCCATTTTGTCTTGTAAGAAGTGTTTGGAACTGTTTTATTAGTACTATTATTATTATTGTTATTTTTACATGTGTTTCTCTTCCATTAAGAAGTTAAGCCAGTAATTATCAGTCTGTTCCATAAGCATTATATGACTGCTGATTTCTTGTCACTGACGGGAGATAATTAATTCAAACTGATAATAAAATTTGCAGGATAGAAGGGCTTCACTTATTGCTGCTACACATATAGATGCTGCCAAAACTAACAGGACTCCTCCATTTTTAAAAAAAGAACCAAAAGCTTCCATAAAACATTACTTAAAAATAGTATTAAAAAGTTAATTGTCATTCATTATTCTTTATAGAGCAGACACTTTGATTTTGATTTTATTTAACATATTATTCTAAATAATGAAAGGAATGAAAAGGCTATGGACAAAATCTTTGGGACCCCAATCAACTGAAAGTGAAAATTTCACGCATCTCTGACTGAGACTTCACACCTCGTAGCCGGTAATCTGGCCCACTCTTCCCAAGCAATCAGCTCCAGTTAACTTATGTTTAATAGGATCCTTCTCTCAATTGGGAGTTTCAGCTCTTTGCATAGATGTTCATTTAGATACAGATCAGGACTCATAGCGGGGTACTTGAAACATAGTTTTGTCAATGTTTGTTTTGTCTGTGTTTGCTTGTGAACATACAGCTGCTGCAATTTACCAACAAGCTCTCATTTAGTTTCATCTATTCAAAGGACATTCTTCCAGCAGCACTGTGGTTTATAAGGATATATTTTTGCAAACTCCACTCGGGCTTTTTAGTGTCTGCCTGGGACCATGTAGGCCACTTCCATTCAGATAGTGAAGGATGGTGTGACCTGAAACAGTTGTATCTTTCTTTTGGGGGTTAGGGTTAGGGTTACGGTTAGGGTTAGGGTTATGGTTAGTGTTAGGGTCTGAATCTGTTCTTAAGTATTCCTTGCTTCTTTCTTCACCATTCAGACTATCCTTCTATTCAGTCTTGCGTCACCTTTCCACTTGTGTCCATATCCAGGGATGTTATCTACAGGTCCATGGAGCTTAACGTACTAGATAATATTAGTAGCCATAGTCAGAGGAACATGAAGCTCTTTACAATGCATGAATAACTCTTTGCTTTTTCTTATATTCTCCGTATTCAGTCTGATGCACACAAAGATGTAAAACCTGATACAGTGAGGTGCAAAGTTGGGAATTTTATGGTAGAAATGGATGGTAAATGGACTGCATTTATATAGCGCTTTTCTACTCCTACGAGTACTCAAAGCTCTTTACAATTTATGCCTCATATTCACTCATCCACACACCGGTGGCGGAGGCTGCCATGCAAGGTGCCAACCTGCTCACCGGGAGCAATTTGGGGTTCAGTGTTTGGCTTAAGGACACTTTGATGGGGTCAGGAGGAACCTGGGCTCAATCCCGCAACCCTCCAGTTGCCAGACGATAGCACTAGCTCCTGCGTCACCATCTCGGACGAGTGAATCGTATATTTACCATACTTTTTCACCACTGGTTTTAACTTACATATATGATTAAACAATTTTATAGGCTTTAAGCTCAAAACTGCTTATAGTGTATCATAGCAGAGTCGTGCTGATTATGTACTGCAGCAGATGTAGCAATTAATAGGTTGTTCTTTTTCATGGTGTCAGCCTTGAATTGGACCCCCCTCCCCCCCCAATATGCATGTTTATGTTAAATTTATTATAATAAATGCTAATGTGCTGGAGTTATAAATGAAACAAAAAGTAATAGTTTAATATACTAGCGAGAAAGTTATAGCAAATATGTGTTGCCTGTGTGTCCAACTCCCAAGGCTGACGCTGACTAATTATTATTAATTATTCCTGCGTTATTTGTATAGAACAGGAGAAGGGGACTTGGGTCTCTTCTACCAACTGGAGGGTTTATTCTAAATAATAAGATTAAAAATACACATAGGGGTTATGGGTGTCACTCTCCTTTGCTCAGCAGGGCTCCTGACTAACTGAGAATAAAGCGAAGCATTATACCATCAACAATTAAATAACATTAACACAGTTCATAGTATAAAAATACATCACAAATAAAACAATACATTTGTGTAAATATTTATATAAAACTCATACAGCATATTAAGATATTTCTAAAGGCATTAAAAGCACTACCTAAAAAATAAATAATTAAGCAGAGACTTTACATATGAAGACCCTCAAATTCATTAACATCATTACAATATAAATGAACGTCGTACACAGAGAAGAAGGGAGTTAATATACTTGAATAACGACATTAAAAAGACACATCGTCTACTGTACATGCAGCAGGTCTGGGGTGAGAGGATCACCAAAATAAATAAAAAATTAACAACAAAATACAAATATCATACAGGCAAGTAACAAAACTGAAAATAAAATGATACAAAAACCGGATTTTAGGTGACACTTATGGTACCATAACGCCTGTTACATACGCAGGGCTGGAACTTAATCTCGCCCACTCGCCTGAGGTAAATAATTTAGCCAAAAGCAGAATACAAACAGCTGAACACTAACCGGCTGACTAGAGAGGGAAAAAGCATGTCTGACTACAACAAAAAACCACAGTACATTGCATATTCCTCTCTGTGCAGGGTCTTTCTGGCTAGTCCCAGTTTCAGACTCATCCCTGTTTGCCAGTCAACTTAAAAGACCTGATAAATCCGTATTTAGTCTTAGAGTCTCCATTTTTCAAAGCAAAAAAAAATTGTATAGACTACGGCTTGGTATCACAAAATTTTTAAGAATTAGAAATTACAAATTGCTAGATTAACACAAACCAACAGTGATATTTTTAGGTTTAACTTGTAGTACAGACAAACCTAAGAAACAGTCCCAGAAATCAGAAATATAACAACAGAAGGACAAAAAGTGATCTGCTAATCTCCCCCAGTAGGTACATTTGCTTTGTTTCAGCCCATCAGAGCCTATGTTTAGTATAATAACTACTTCAAAGCAGCAAATAATCATTATAATCATTTTAGTTAAATCAACACTGTTATTGTGAATGTGATAATTACTGATTGGAATTACAATTGTATTTGCATTATCATTGATTTTTCTACCATACACAAATTTTTAGTTGGAACAGTCGACTTCCAAGATTTAGGTCAAGGTACGGTTCAACAGACACGTTCGATGTCTGAACTGGTCCAGTTAAGAAGTGTTCAAGTTCTAAGGTTTTATTGTATTTGCGTTTTGTTTGACCACACATCTAATAACAGTGTTTGTGACATTTCAGATGAGGCTTTGACCTAAAATGAAAACCTTCACAGAAAGTACCCAGATTCTCTATATACATTGTGTTTCACTATTCTGTCTAAAAATATTGCAACATTGTTTTTAGTTCAAATCGCATAGCCCAATGCGCATTGCCACCCCATGTGTCCCACCCCCCTCGTGCCCCCCAAGAAAATCTTGGGGCCATCTGTCAGATGTTGGCGTCGCACTGTCTATTGTGTTTCCAGCATATTTTATTCTAGTGTGGCAAAGATTACAAACAATGTTATTCATGTCCAATTCACAAGACTCATGTGTTTTTTTAATAATGCCAAAGTGTGTCTACATGTCTGACTAGAATGCCACAGGAGGCGATTGTATCTGCGCCATGGTGAATATTTAGCTAATAGCTTTCTAAGGTCAACAGCTAAACCAAACCAGAGCTACAGGACTTAGGTTAGAATAGCTTCCATCTGCCAGTATTAAACAGTAACTGCATGGAAATGGGCAAGAATAGACATAAGATAAATTAATTAATTGACCTTAAAGGAACATGAATATGTGCGAATCAGAAAAAACGTACAGAGTGGGACGACTTGCAGTATGATGGAAGCCACAAGATATTTTGAACATTTTTCGTATCGTATACTGGGCCCAGATACAGCCATAAAAAACACTTTGCCCCCGTTATACGAAAATATTAAAATAAAAAGCTTATGTTATAGTTTCATATACAAAAAGTAAAACCAAAACATTAAGATTTCTTTCCTAGCTACTGTATAGCTCAACATAAAAGCTCAGGGAATCATTGTATAGCATTTTCATAACAGCAACAAAGTCCTTGGCCAGGTATGTAATGTTCATTTCTTTGCTAGTACTGTACATTGTACTGAACTTTGAATTACTACTGAATTGCCTTAAGTTCCACCCCGGCTTAGATGGATTTTATTTCTTCGATAGCACTTTAAGGAGAGAAGATCATTTTATGATGAGAAATATCTCTAATTAATGGATGTTTTTTGTGCCTAGTTTACCATAAACTATCTACAAATTATATCTTACAGTCAGCTACTAATTAAGCACTAACTAAAATGAATCAGATGTTCACAAACTGAATGGATTTAATTGTTTCTCTATTTTTATCTATATAATTGTTAATGGTCATTATCTTAATAGAATCCGTTTTGTTCTATTAACCTTTTTTGGTCTAATTTAACTGATAGAAAATAGGCAAATGTATTCTGTTCAACATGCAAAGGGATTTACATAGCCGCACCTGTTCTCTTTGCATACATTTAGATTAAAATATTTAAAATATATTACCTTTATTACAGGCATAATAAAATGGCTGTTTTTAACACTAGCTCTACAAATTAAAATTTTTCATATTTTCCATGTACTATATTTGAATATTTACAGCAATTTTTGCCACTTTCATAGGAAACATTTAGTGCAACGCAGTGTTTCTGGGAGACAGCATAGTGTAATTTGAATAGCTAATTAATTACTAATTGGATCTATTAAGCCAGGGTAACGATTTGGAATGAAAATCAGCCCCATAGAAACTGAGTTTGATACAACTCTTGTAAAGCATTATATCAAATATGTAAAACAAAAAACTTTGAAACTGCGCGGGAATGAAACTATTAACTACTAGCTTAATTTTGCATACTGGAATGTGCACTAATCATTTCTCTCGGTAAGGATAGGTACTGTATACAGTCGTCCTGTGTTATGTATGCTCACCAGCCTCCACTTTCAGAACTGGGTCTGACCTAAGCAGCCTGCCCTGCTTACCCACATTAAACTGTTACTCATTTTTAGGTATTGTATGTGGGCCAGTTCATATGAAAAATGCAGCTGCACATCCAGTTTTATAAAACCTCAACAAACTCTTGCCTTTTAAACATTTCTTTGTCTAAAGAAAGCATCAGAGTAGTCTGAGACTGTTCACCTACCCCTGAGGATGCTATACCTCGCCTGTTTATGTCATCTGACAGCATTATTTCACAGCAGACAGATCTGACTACTTAAAAGGAAAAAAAAAAGACGGTCAAACATTTTTACTGTTGATTAACTTTGACAATAAAGTTAACCCATTTAAAAAAAAATGAAGAAATTAACCTATATCTTATTATACTGATTGAATGTCTATTGCAGTAAAGTTGAAAGATTTAAAAACATTGAATCTATTTTTGTTATTTGATTGTAAAACTGCAACAGTAATTGCCTTTTTAGGGAAAATGTTACAGGGATCAGAGCTTTAAATTACATAATTGTAATAGTAGCTGAGGTTATGTCAATAGTGCTGCATAAAATGCAACCACTGTATTTCACTGTAATATTTTGTGTTTTGTCTTAGAATTCTCATGTTTGTGAGAATGACCAAATGTAAGTGTAGTAGGCTGCCATCTTGTCTTCATATTCAAAATAAAAGGCTTTCTGCGGATTTCAGATAGGCTCAGATTGTAAATGCAATAGACCGTATTCCACATTTTGCTTGTTGCCACAATCATTGAGGTCATAACCCCCTTTTCTTGCTTGATGAATTAATTATACTTCTTGCACGGCCGCACCTCCTTTTCCAGGTTAAGTGCGGTGGGCGTTTCCACGCTGATGAGGCGAGAACATGCTTTGTTCAGAAGTGAGCAACTTTTTAAGTGCTTTTTGACTGAAGTGTTTGATGGGAAAATCGACTCCTTAAAGTAGGGAAAAACGCAGGCAACCTGAACATCTGTTTCACAACAATGTTGCGTATAAGTGTGTGTTTAGGAAACTGTGTGTCTTGCGTGCATGCAGAAGGTCATAGGTTTGGGTGCTAAGGCTGGCAAAATAATCATTGTTGGATCTGTGAGCAAGGACCTTCACCTTGGTATGTCCATGGGGTCTCGATGCTGGCTGACCCTGTTCTCTGACCCCTAGCAATCCTCTGTTGTGTATCACGTTGGACAAAAGCATAAGGCAATTATTAGATAAAGGTGCCTGATACTGAAATTAGAGTTGCATCGTGCATTTGCATCTGTTACCTTCAATTAGTTGACCTTTTGCTGGGACCATGTTTTGTAGCCGTCTACATGAATGCAGTGATGCTGCAGGATATTAAATGAATGTCATACTAATTAAAAAAAAAGAAATCACAGGTAATAGTCTAACCTCTAATTAGTCCCAAATGTCTTTTAAACTAATCAATCTTGATCACCTATGTCATATTGATATTTTAATTGAATGGAATTTCCAAGTAGCATTTGTAGGCGGTGTGGCTAACTTACCTTAAATCAGTCTCTTAAAAGAATGGAGTGTGAGTGTGAGTGTAAGTGTGAGTGTAAGTGTGAGTGTGCCCTGCGATGGGTTGGTGACCCATCCTCGGTTGTTCCCTGTGTAGCACCTGTAGCCTCCGAGATGGATGGATGGACAGGCTAAACATGGTGTCCATAAACACACAGTTTAATAGGTTTGAGATTATGGTCTTATGCATGTGAGCATGTTTGGGAATGAAATGGAAGGGAGGTGAGGATGAGGGTGCTCACCCAGCTACACTGAGGGGGGATGCTTGCCGATCTGCCTGAGTGGGACGTATGTGGTCGCCCTGACTGGAGGGTCTCACACCAGGTGTCCCTACTTAGGATGGAGAGAGCAGAAGGAGGAGAAACGGGAGAATCATGCAGTGTAGGTCAATAGAGAACAAAGGAATTGTTGCTCCTAGTGATCTAGGCTCAGTGGAGTACAACTATTGTTACCAGTTACAGTACAGCCAAAACGACAAAATTATATTCACACCTTCATTATGTTCTAGACCTGGGCTGTGTGCTCTGGTCAAGTTAGGATCAAAGGATGGGTAACATATTATACCATGAAACAGAATTAAACCGTAGGTATGACACATAAACTCAAATCTCCTAATTTAACTTCTTCTACGGGAAGACCGACTTGTGGCAGTGAGGCGCCGTTGACATTGCGACAAAACTTTACCTTTCCCACCGTAACCAACAAACTCCTTCCCCTGTTCATTTTCATGCAGTAAATCCCAAACAGCTATGATTGCCTTCACAGTATTTGGCATCGGCATAACCAGAAGTAGGCTTGTATTTGCATTTTTTTTTTCATTATCCACAAGCTAATTTTGGATATAAGCATTATTCAGTAATACATTGGTCCTGCTATTCTCACACCATTGTTCACAATAACATTGACTTTCTTCGTCTCAGCAGCAAAAGTTGCCAAAAGCCTGGTCATTTTTTTCATTAAATCAGGTGCTGCCCTCTGTTCACCTCCCTAAACCTCATTCTTCAGGGTAGGCCAGGGGTCTGGCTCGAAATTATAATAAAAAATTCAATATTATTACAGCCGGTCCTCCTTCTGTGTCATTGTTTGAGCACCTTGCTTTTAAATGTCCATGTTCCTATATTTTTTTCTGCTATATCGTTCCCCAAACTCTCATACCCCATCCGAACTGTTGGAACTGCTGCGTATTGTTGCTTCATCGCCCTTAGATTCACTATATTGTCGTGATTTCTATTTCAACATCAACTAACTTAATTGTATCACGACTCCTGATTTTCGCTCATCCGCTCCTTTTCTCTCCTTTGCCATACCAGTCTAAGAAAAGATCTGTCTTTTTCTGTAACATTCGACCACATACCCTATCTCAGTCTATTTCCACATCTCTGCTCCCTCTCTTCCTTCTTCTCCTGACACTTTCGCCTCTGAGCCCATTACTAAACTACCCGGCACTCTTGATTCTCTAGTTACTTTAAAATGCTGTACACTCTAATTTCCCTCTGCCTGCCCCTTGTATAAAGCTGAATTCTGCACTTTGAAATAGTGGCAGCTAAAGAGAAGCCTTCAGAAGACTTAGTTTGCCCTCCACACTTAAGCCTACAAAGAAACACCTCATGCTTTGCAGAGATACCCTTTGCACGGCTAAAACTGTCTACTTCTCCTGTCTCATTAATGACATAAACCGAAAGCCTTGCATTCTCTTCTCTCCTGCTAAAAATCCCAAAACCTCTGGTAAACAACTTTCCTGTTTGTGCTGATCTTTGCAGATCCTTTCTTAGATTTTTTTGAGGAAAAATCTCCAGTCAACAGCTGTCTGGCTGCTGCTATTTCCAGTCAGCCCTCTGCTTCTGGTACCACTGCCTGTCTCCTCTTCCCCACTCCAAGGCAGCCAAAGGTCCAGTTTCATATACATGATGCCCATGACAAATGTCTGATCATGGTTTTCTATTCAATTCAACATTCATTTAAGGAATACGTGCAAGGATGAAACCTCTGAGGTATAAGCAGTCTCCTGACAGATTGTTCAAGGCTCTGCAGATTGTGGTCTTTCCTGGTCAACAAGGAGAAGAGCTGAGGTCTGGTGGGGCTCTGTATGCGACACCTGGTGCATGGGGACCCTGTGCTGGTGGATGGGTGCTCTGTGCTGGTGCAGGAGGGCTCTGTGCTGGTGGATGGGCAGCTGGGGACCCTGTGCTGGTGGGTGGGGGCTCTGTGCTGGTGGATGGGGGCTCTGTGCTGGTGGATGGAGGCTCTGTGCTGGTGGATGGGGGCTCTGTGCTGGTGCAGGGGGTCTCTGTGCTGGTGGATGGGTGCTCTGTGCTGGTGGATGGGGGCTCTGTGCTGGTGCAGGGGGGCTCTGTGCTGGTGTATGGAGGCTCTGTGCTGGTGGATGGGGGCTCTGTGCTGGTGGATGGAGGCTCTGTGCTGGTGCAGGAGATCTGTGCTGGTGGATGGGCAGCTGGGGACCCTGTGCTGGTGGATGGGGGCTCTGTGCTGGTGGATGGGGGCTCTGTGCTGGTGGATGGGGGCTCTGTGCTGGTGCAGGGGGGCTCTGTGCTGGTGGATGGGCAGCTGGGGACCCTGTGCTGGTGGATGGGGGCTCTGTGCTGGTGGATGGGGGCTCTGGGCTGGTAGATGGGGGCTCTGTGCTGGTGGATGGGGGCTTTGTGCTGCTGGTACACAGTCTGAACACTTAACATGGCTACTACAGTATATGACAAAATACGTCTATTACAATTGCAACAAATATGTCGCATTTTGTATTATTTACATGTATTTTCTTGGGGAACAGTGCAAAGATGGGTCATTTAAATACATTATCTAGCAGCGTCATCACACCATCATCCAGGTAACTGTAGCTGGCAGCATCAAACCATCATCCAGGTAAATGTAGCTGGCAGCGTCATCACACCATCATCCCGGTAACTGTAGCTGGCAGCATCATCACACCATCATCCAGGTAACTGTAGCTGGCAGCATCATCAAACCATCATCCAGGTAACTGTAGCTGACAGCGTCAGACCATCATCCAGGTAACTGTAGCTGGCAGCGTCAGACCATCATCCAGGTCACTGTAGCTGGCAGCGTCATCACACCATCATCCAGGTAACTGTAGCTGGCAGCATCATCACACCATCATCCAGGTAACTGTAGCTGGCAGCATCATCACACCATCATCCAGGTCACTGTAGCTGGCAGCATCATCATACCATCATCCAGGTAACTGTAGCTGGCATCATCAAACCATCATCCAGGTAACTGTAGCTGGCAGCATCATCACACCATCATCCAGGTAACTGTAGCTGGCAGCATCATCACACCATCATCCAGGTAACTGTAGCTGGCAGCATCATCACACCATCATCCAGGTAACTGTAGCTGGCAGCGTCACACCATCATCCAGGTAACTGTAGCTGGCAGCATCATCACACCATCATCCAGGTAACTGTAGCTGGCATCGTCATCACACCATCATCCAGGTCACTGTAGCTGGCAGCGTCAGACCATCATCCAGGTAACTGTAGCTGGCAGCATCATCACACCATCATCCAGGTAACTGTAGCTGGCAGCATCATCACACCATCATCCAGGTAACTGTAGCTGGCAGCATCATCAAACCATCATCCAGGTAACTGTAGCTGGCAGCATCATCACACCATCATCCAGGTCACTGGCTGCAGCATCGGTGTGTAAATTCCCTCTTTTATAATTGAAATCACGGATTACTACTCAAATAAAGTTCTTTTCTTCTATAAATGGATGTAATCAGTGTTTATAAAGCTTCCACCTCAAGCGCTGCCAGCTGTCTGTCCTCAGTCTGACCACCCCCTTTTAATTAGTCACTGGTTTCCTCCATCTAGAAGGTTGCTACTATGATGCCCATAAAAAAACTGGTCTTGACTGCACTCATTTTAAAAGCTGCTGCCTTATCTCCAAGCTTTTTCTCCAAAATGCTCAAACTTCTCCCCTATCTGAAGTGCAATTCTCTTCTCGCCTAGATTACTGAGAGCCCCACACTAGGCTGACTTGCATCCTACCTGATAGAATCATCTGCATTTTACTCCTCTTCCTTCTTCACAGTTATTCATGGGATACGCCAAGTTTAAGCTTTGGCTGCTCCTGTCAACATAAAGTACCTTATAATTTACCTGCTTGATACATTTATTATTGACTGTCTCTGTTTTTTTCCTCTCATCTTTTGTGTGTTTGGGTTCTTGAAACCCCTTTACAAATTAAATGTATCATTATGTATTTATCCTCTGACTGGAACTCATCCAGTTTTAGAATATAAGACAGACTCTAGATCAGGGGTGGGCAATCTTATCCGCAACGGGCCGCTGTGTATGTGGGTTTTCACTGAAATTCCCTAATTAGATTACTAGCTAGAGGACTGATTGGCTGAAGAGTCCTCAGACCAGGGTTTGAACAGCTGACCTAAAGGTTATCCCAAAAAACCTACATGCACAGCAGCCCTTTGCAGATATACGATTGCCCACCCTTGATCTAGATGAAATGGGAATCCATCACAGAGCACATTCATACACTATGGATAATTGAGGAATGCCAGTCAGATCTTTGGACTGTGGGAGGAATCCTCTATGACACAGAGAATATGATATATTCCACATATAGGAGTTGGAATCTCGAACCTTGGAGAGAATAAAACAGTGCTATCACCTGAGCCGCTGGGCTACCTATCTATAATGCTTTTTTTTGGAACAACTGAATAGCCTTTGTTTATTAATTGTAGGAGGAAAATTGTATTAATTGTATTTTGATTTGCAGTTTGTCGAGCAGGATCTGACACCTACATGCTCCCATCTGGATAGGCAGTAAAGAAAGGTGAGGGTCACGTCCTTTGCTCTATTGAACTATGAGCGTCATACGCCACGGGCTGCTGGGGGAGAATCTCAGTCCACCATATCACATGGCAGATCACAGTCTTCGTTGCTTACAAATTGTGCGTCAGACATGGGGCCCCACAGGGGACTTCACTGGCCCCTTTCCTGTGCACCGTGTACACCTGTAACTCACGACACCCTCAGATATTCTCTGATGACAGGACTCTGTGGGGCGGTGCAAACTGACACATTTGCATATCAACATGAGTAAGAAGACCTTGGGCTGCAATTACATTACAGATGCCAGTTAAAAAAATATCATATCAGTCAATTGTAGCTAATTATCATGATGATTGTCAAATCATTATTTCTTTCCAGTGAAAATTGAAAGCAGACTACTTGTGATTTTAAACTATTGTTTGTCATCAGAAAGTAAGAATTACTTTCCAAACAGCATTTCACTTATGTAAGTTAGAGGTCACCACCGAATTGGTCGACTCGCCCTACACATTCAGCCTGACTTGCAATCTGTAGGCAGATCCTTGCAAGCTGGCAGCCAGTGTTTGTGTTACGGATTGTGTTACGAGGTAACCCCTCCAAATCACGGACGTAAGGACTGCAATTCCAGTGAGGCGTTTCAGGTAAATTAGAGAAAGCCTGCTTTGCTGGTGAGACTTACTCCCTTTGGCGTGTACTTTGGGCCTTAAGATTTTGCTGACCGTTTACATGCACATAAAGCTGTATAACAGACTAAAGGACAGAGAAAAACTGGAAACACATAATAGCTTCACTTTTAATTGTTTAAAACATTTTTGAGCATTTGTCATGTTGATATTGAGGAAAATAATATTACAGTAATTATTCCTTTATGCCTTTTCATATGTCTTTATATTTTTCATTTCTTTGTCTTCACTTTTCTCTGGAAAATGATGCAGCAAAATCAATAGACTGAGGTCCTGGGGTTTAGATTGAGGTGTATGCAGGTCACTCCTACAGTGCATGCCTTCTTCCAGTTTGTTTTGCTGGTACAGTACAGTTGCATTGCAGTGTTGGGAGAACAGCATCTGTGCAAGTGATGCCAAAAAGATCAACAGTCTAAGAAAGTCAACTCAGGTCTAGGAGCTGGTCAAGACTCGTTGGAGACTGTGGTGGAACAGAGGATACTCAGACCTACCTTCTGTAGGTCATCTTAGTCAAACAGAAGAACACTTTCAGCAACAGACTGAGTGTTTTTGCTCCAAGTATCACGATATAAGGACATTTCAAAATTTGTCCATTAGACTGTACAAAGCCGGGCATTTCAGGTCCAGAAACGACAAATCCAGACCAAGATTTTGTTTCTACCAAGCAGGTAAGTACTCTGTGACTATGACTATGCTCAACTGTCTATTAGCCTGAGAAACAGGCAAGATTAAAATGATTTACATAATGCTTAAATCTATTCAGCTAATAAATTCTTCGGAGTCTGGGTTTCTAAAAAAGGCGCAGAGAGAAAGGCGAATATGCAAAAATGCACATGAGTACAAACAGTCGAAAGGAATTGAGGCTGGTGAAAAGATTACCAAGGCAAAACAAACAGCTATTGGCTGGGGAAATACTTACAAGGTCAAATAATTAGCATTTATAAATGAGGTTCCTTCAACACAACAAATGCAGCTGTAAAGGACGGCAAACCTCTTGCTGACTATGAGATGTCGTTTGCTGCGCAGTAGGCAAAGGGTCATGACTTAAAGACAAACTGTTTTCATATTTGTATTCATTTTGTTGAGTACATTGCCCAGGAAATGAAATTGTATTTGGCAGGGGAGTTAAAACGAGTATTGTAATGTATTGAATAGCACTGAAGACAGAATATAGCTTAATGTGATAAATTAGCTTTATTGCCAATATTTCTTCCTGATACACTAAACATGCCTTTGCAGAGTGGGAACCCCTCCCCCTGCACCCCCCGCCCCACCCCCACAGCACACTAACATACTCACCAATTTCCATAAATATTTACATGTACTGTGTTACTACAAGCAGCAAAGAACCAAGAGGAATGAAGCAAAGCAAGAAAACGAGGGTCTAACATAAGTTTCACACCATGCTATCATGCTTTTCTTGATTCACCAAGCTGTATAGTGAGAGCATGCTTGTGTTTCGGGCAATTCCAGCCATAATCAAACAAGACCCTTTTTAAATGTATGTATGTCACACGGTGAATCTGGTACCGAACTAGTGTGGCTGAAAGATCTAACAAAATGTAATTGCTGGGGCAGTTCACTTCTTTCATTCCCTCTTTGTTCTGCTTTGCATTTGAACTAGTGTCTCCACTGAGGAACAGCAGCTTTCATCAAGGTTACTAATTAGCTTGTTAGTTTGACTGTATATCTGATTAAGACGGTATCTGTGCCTGTGACTTTTCTTACGTATTTGTTTTGCAGTCTGGTTTGTCTGTCACGTTTTTCCTTAGAAGTGTTAAATGTTAAAGTTGAATGTTATGCTATCCCATAATAGGTGTGCATCTATTCTGGTATTAGCAGTTAGTACCGTATGGAGAAACTGTATGGAGAAACAGTTTTTTAATGAGTGTTGTGTAAGGTATTGCTAGAATAAATAAAGTTCCAAAGTCAGGCTGCATCACTGCTGCTGTGTCGGTATTGCCGGTTCTCCACTTTTGATGTTTTGCCTTTTGGCTGCTTGCTCTTTGTCACGCTTTGCCTTACATCCTTTGTCTTCACTGCTGTTGTGCCATTACTACTGTCTTTTGCTTGCATTCACTCTCTGGTGTGTTGAGCAGATTTATGCTTCCTTTTGGTAGTATTGATAGCTAAGAAGATGGCACACGCACATTACGGTAAAGTCTTCTTCTCTATTGGGTATATCGGGCCAATTATTTTATCAACAGTAGAAACACTGTTTTAAAATACACTATTTGGCCAAATGTATGTGGACACCAGCTTGTCCACTATCTCAGTCCAGAACCGAGGATATTAATATGACATTGGTCAGCCCACTATTGCGATAATAGCCTCTGTTCTTCTGGGAAGGCTTTCCATTAGATGCTGAATCCCTGCTGGTGGGATTTGCTGCCATTCAGGTTGGGTATTGATGTTGGGTATTCAGGCTCCTCTCTGTGAGCTTGTTTGGCTGCCACTTCACAGCTGAACTTGCTCTCAGACCTTTTGACCTTCACAATCATTTCACTTGGATTTTTACCAGGGCAGCTCCAGTAGGACAGAAATGTGAACCGACTTATTGGAAAGATGGTTTCCTAAGATGGTACTGAAACGTCAGAAACCTCTTCTATACAGCCACTCATCCAGATGTTTAATAAACAATTTGGATATCAAACCATGAAAAGTACCACCATACCACCAACATTACATCTGTACTTTGTTCATCCACAATATCTCCTCTGCCAAACTATGGTGTGGTTGCTGTGGTGTCTCTTTCTTCATCACCACTTCATTACTTAATAATTACTTCCATGATATACCAAAAACGGTAGCTCGTGGTTTAATAAACATAAGGTTATGCCAAATTTATACAGATTGCTAACTTCTGAAAGTAAAAATACGCTTCTCATTAACATTTTAGGCATATTACTGATTTGTTTACCAAATCCATGTAATATTGAAAAGCTGGTGTCTGGACAAATGTTTCACTCGTCATCTGAAGCCCTGGTGATTATTGTGCATGCATCATGTAATCACAATTATATGACAATGTGATATCATGCAGCCATACCATATACTTCTAGACATATATTGTATCTTGTATATTGTATATTGCAGTGACGTGCATTGTACAGCATGGATAAAACTGGATTGTTGTTTTTTTAATTGTATTATTTTGTAATTATCATAATTACCTGCGGGGGGATCCCTTTCTGTTTTATTAAGGCATACAAGTCTGTTATATTCTTGGGGGGGGGGGGGGTTCTGTGGTGGTGTAGTTATTTGGAATCATTTTAATTGGCAGTATTTTGTTGCCACCATGACAAAATTGAAATTTGCCCAATTTCTCGTTACAGCAAGAAAAAAGATCTTGTTATAACAAGATCCATTTCATGTTTTAATGTGAAAGTATAAGATTAAAATGTATAAATTATCATGTTATGAGATAGTTATCGCATTAAAACAAGAAAAGTTTTGCATTATAATGACATGCAATTATCTCTTTAAAATGAGAAGTGTTTTGCATTATAATGTAATAATAATGTATCAAGTTAAAATGAGAATCTAAATGATTTTGTTACAAAGACAAACATTTTTCATTAAAACGTAATGAGTATGTTACGTTATTATGAGCAGAAAAAGGTCAAAGCAAAACAGCAGAGTCAAACTGTAATTGAGCACAGTAGAAGGTATTGTCTTAAATGTACGGGCGTTAAGAAGAATTTTGTCAGGCCTTTTAAAGGTAACATCCTTTCCCATCGATCAGCTGCAGGGGCAGAGAAGCCTGCATAGGTACAGGCTATATCACCTAAGTCGCATCCAAGACAAGATGTTTTTCATGTTAAATCTAGTAAACTTTCTTAATACAGCGAGATTTTTTAAAAAGATAATTTTTTTATGTTTTAACATTATACCTCCATCCACCCATCCATCCATCCATCCATCCATTTACCAAACCGCTTATCCTAGTTGGTCGCGGGGTACCTCCATCTTAAAACATAAAAAAGAAATTATTATAATGAAAACACGATTTTTTTGTCCTGGTGGCAACAATATGCTGCCGTAATATTTTACAACATGCAAGACAAATGTAGAGGGTAATTCAGTTAAACTGACAGGGTCTACAGGAGCTGAAAACAGGCCCTCTGATATTCCACTAGTAGGTCACACATGCAAATACATATTTACAAAGTTTGAATGCTTTGGCATTGCTCTTGTCTCAAATTTTCAAGCGTTCAAGACCATTTAAAGCAGAGGACCTAATAGAGTATGTCAAGGGGGAAATCAGAGGACTATACCACCATTCCCAGCAAATCCTCCCTTATGCAGGTACCATATAAAATATTAGACATTCTCACAGTCGACAGATATACGACAGCGGAGTATTGCCATTGTAGGACAATTAAAATTGTGATGAGAGTAAAATTCTGGGAATTTCTTTGATTAAAGTCGTAATTTTATGAGAAATAAACTCAGATATTCTCTGAGATTATAAAGTAGTAAATTTACAAGAAAAAACTCATAAATTTATAAGATTTTTTTTTTCCCGTGAAAGAACCTCATCGCTTCACTGCAAGGCTGGACGAATCTCATCATGTCACACATACCACCACTTATGAGAAAGCCGTTTACAGCAAAACTGAACATTTCACATGCATATTTGTATAAGCTGCTACTAAGCACTTGCACATACGTGCATACTGTCATGCATATATTCATACATAGAAGCATTTACATACATACATGTGTCAGTAGTTATGCATATGAGTGTGAGAATGTGAATACAGGTATGTGTATGTCAGTATCTATGTATATGAGTGAGAGAATATATATATGTGTACTTAGTATGTATGTATGTTTGTGTGAAATTGTATGCATAGGATGGTTGCAATTTGTTGCTCAATCGCCTCGATCTGCCTCCTTTCACCATCTTTTGGTGCATTTGTTAGTCGTAACAATGGGATACTCTGTGTATGTGAATCAGCTACTTCCAGATGCAAGCAAAAGACAAAGAGAAAACTGCTATTGTTGTTTGTGACCAATACGCAAGGAAAGCAAAAGAGTTGATGGTATTGTGAATTATATAGTTATAGTATTTAGACATTGTGGGTGGCTGAAGCAAATGGAGGCAACTAAAAGCTTGGAGGATCACCCCCCCCGTCCATTTTCAGAAACCACTTATCCCATTTAGGGTCATGGGGGATCCAGAGTTACTAACATGAGGACCTGGAGCCTGTATTACAAATTCAGCTGGATAACTTTCGGATTTAAAGTCGAAACAGACCTCATCCTCATTTACTTATATTTAAGCCAGACTAGCTTAAATTCAACTAATTATCTTGCTAATCCAAAAATCCAGCTTCGTGATATAGGCCCCTGCAGTAGAATTGAGGAAAGCATAAGGAAAAAAATTCCTACCCAGAATTAAGTACAGTACAGTCTAGACTGTGGGATGAGATCATTATGCATTACAACTTAATGACCACAGCTTTTTCATTATTTTCTTTGCTCGATTAACCTAGAAGTAAGCGTCTACCTTGCATTATGTAGTGATAAACTGCCGTGCAGCCTCTGAGTCAAGTCAGTGACGTAAAGCAGGGTAACTCAACGGAAGACATACGCTTAGTCCACGTGCTGAATTGACAAAGCAAGTTGATACTCTGCTAGATTGTAGTGACCAAGACCGCAGAGATTACATACTGTATGTTTGGGTATGGCTTTATTGGAGCGCGTGCGCCACAAAGATCAGACTTTTTCTTACCTTCAGTTTGGTATGGAGATTATAGCGCAGGGAGTTTAAGTCTAGCTAAAACATTTTTCTCTGTCATTGGAAAAAAAAACAAGCAATTTTAATGATTGTTAATTTAGAAGATTATCTAGTATACTGTATGTTTAAAAATCAGTTTAAGGTGTACCTCCGCTGCCTTTGCATGAGCCCTCTCTTCTCCAAGACAATCATAATCATTTTTGTCCTGGCTGTGTAAATCACTCCTAGATGGCTTTGTGAGAAGTTTATGTTGAACTCCTTTTTGCTTCATAAATACCCCAATTTGCATTACAACAAAATCACATTGCAAAATCTGAAAAATTTCCAATAGCGAGTTGTCATAGTTTCCTCTATTTTATTCCATTTTCTGAAACCGCTTGTCCTATTCAGGGTCATAGGGGGTCTGGGGGATATTCTAGAGGCTACGAGCACAAGGCAGGGAACAGCCCAGGATGGGGTGCCAACCCATCACAGGGCACACTCATGCACCATTCATTCACCCACAGGCAATTTCACAAACCCCAATTAGTCTCAGCATGTTTTAGGACTATAGAGGGAAAGCAGAGTACCTGGAGGAAACCCTGTGATGACACGGGGAGAACATGCCTGCACACACATGGAACCCGGGTCTGAGTCATAATAATGATTGATTGATATTGTTTGCAATCTATTTTTTATGTTAGTTTATCTACAGGTATATGGCAATATGTAATTTACTCTGTAATCATTGAGAAAGGGGCAGGACATGCAGGATTCTTCTTCCTGCCCTTTGCACTTATGGATTGTATGTAATGAAACAGTTTGTGTTTGTGGCTTAATGATGATATTTGAAAAAAAATTGACCAAGTGAAATAAACTAATTGATTGATTGATTGATTGATTGATTGATATCGCTACCTATTGTAACAGAGTCGGACATACTTCTATCAATAAATCAATTCCCCTCCCATGCAAACAGTGTCTAGGGTTGCACAATATTGCGATTATTTGAAATATCTGCAATTAAAATCAAAAACAAAAAAGAATTTACCTGAAATTAACTATAGTCAAACAGAACTATTGTCTACTAATAGAGTCTGTTAAACAAGTTGACTGTGTTGCTACAAGTTGTGTCAAGAGACACAAATCAGTGTCAACAAATGCAATGGGCTGTACGTGACAGGCGTGAAAATACGTCCGTACACTGGGTTTTAGTACGATTCTGGCATTTACTGATGCCCACAATTTCATACGCAGATGAGTAGTATGCCTAAAATATTAAAGTGTTAGTTAGTAGTTTTAAATTAGTAATTTTAAATTTGACGTATCCTTATTTTTATAAATGTGTCAGACTCTAAACTGCAAAACGCCACACCATCGACAACTTTCAAACCAGACGCCAAGCGCGTACTGGCTACAAGACGACGGAATCCGCCAGCCCAGTCACGCTCAGTACATGACTCATCTCCCTTTGTCTCCGTATCCGCACTTCCCAGCAGAACTCTCCAGTCTGCCTCTAGTGCTTCTCACTGATCACATTTGTTGCCATATTATTACATTATTGCAGTGTAGGCCTATATGGTTTGAAAACGTACAAAAAGCATGATTTTCATTGCTTCGTCTTCCCCTAATACAAATTTTTTCATTGCTCTGTCTCTTGAGAATTAGGCTAAAACGTCAGAATTCCTTTCATTTGGGAGAGAGTTTTGTACAGCAGTATAATTGCTTTATTATTACTGTATTTAATGTTGCCAGTGTCTTACTGTGTATAATTTACCAATTAACCTTTAGCAATTAACCTTAACATCAGCCGTGGATATGGTTGACTACTGTAAAATCTTTTCCAGCTTGACTGAATTCATTTACGAAGTGTACCATTGACAGAGCTACAAGCTCCATTTCCTTCGCCTGTCAGATTTTCTAATAACTGCCTGCTCAGCCATATTAAGACAAGCACGTCCTTACAGTCACACCCAGTAAAGAGTGTTGTGTTTAACGATATGAAAACACATGTGCACAATCAGTGCACCGTAACTGATTCTTTATGCTAAACAGAATATGTAGTCATTTATTTGGAAACTTCGTTGTAACAATGCATTTTATTCTGATTATGTTGTCCTCATGACTTCATGAGGAATTTGGATTATCTTCCTTACAGATCTACTTTATCTTGGCCGTATATCTAGGATGTCAGGTTTGAATGGCTCCTGTTATGTCATTCTATACCTGTAGCAGATCTAAGCTTAAAGCAGTGGTTCTCGATCCCGTTCCCGGTGCCCTCCCAGAATGTTTTCATTCCAACCAACACTGCTTTCCACCTGCCACATTCATTATTACCCCATTAAGGATGCTTGTTATTGTCACCATATTGAATCTTGCTTTAAAACAACTTTTAAATAACAATGGATTCGGGGAACATATTCATGTAGCTGCATTGTCGCACCTCAAAATTGTAATTTAGTGTTTGACTAAGAAAACAACAAGAAGATCACTTTACTGAATTTTTCCTTCTTCCCATTTTCATCAGGGAAATAGTACATTGATTACTGTGCCAATTTTCATCAATTATTAAGGGAGGTAATTAAAAACAAAGCCTTGAAATAGAAACCCATCAGTTGTTCAGAATTATTTACAGACAGGGCTGTCCATGGAGATTCTAGATTAAAAAAAAGAAGAAAATAATGATTTTCATGTGTTTGCATTGTGCACGACGGCACCTGTGGCAGGTAATGCATTCTACGAAAAGTAACTGTACAAGTAAATTTTCAGGTATTCTCATACAGGACATTTTTATTTGATTGCCAATTCATCATCTTCACTGCAAATATTGCCAGGAGAATGTTAATGAATATGAAAGGCTTGAGCCATTTCTCAAGAAACTCTTTCTGTTGTGCAAAATCGGATCAGCTTTTTAATAAACAGCTTTGGTTTTATGCCTGTTGTGTCACTGTAATAGTGAAGTTTATCTTTTCCACTTCAAAAATCTTTCATAACCACATTTCATCTCAGCTACGTAAGATTTCAGTACAATGTCAAAAAAATGTGTTTATCTCTACTATTGCTTCACAGTCATTTCCACATAAACGTAAAGGCTGTTAAAATAATAATATATGAAGTGTGATACTGCCCTTGTTATTATGTTTATATCAGCATATAAATTTGCATTCGATGTGGTTCAAACAGGCAGAACATCCCTAAACATCAATGCTTTTATCTGGGAGCTGTGCCAGCCTTGTACTGCACACACTTAGGCCTCAGATTGTCTTTTAGTGTCAATCAAATTCCCCATCCCTTAAGGGAGGTTCAGGAGACCTAATGCAATTGCTCTGTTCCCCTGACAGATCAAAGAGCATAGATAGATAGATAGATAGATAGATAGATAGATAGATAGATAGATAGATAGATAGATAGATAGATAGATAGATAGATAGATAGATAGATAGATAGATAGATAGATAGATAGACTGATTGATTTATTGATTTATTGATTGATTTCACGAGATAGGTCGTGAAATTTAATAAATACATGGAATAGCTGAGGTGCCCCTGAGGAGAGGTTTGGGAACTGAAGCAGTGATCATCTAGCCATCCAACTAGATATCAGTAACTTCTTAGAAAATAGAAGAAATTATTACTAGTTTTTATTGTGTTACTCTTAATTTTCATATCTACGTACTTTTGGAACCTTCTTGAAGTGCCAAAAATGCGGTACCTGGTGCAGTGGAAAAGCCCCCTTTAGTTGAGCAGTGAATTGGACAGCTTTACAGTGCTGTACTTTTCGTACGGTTTTAAAGGACTGTGGAGCATGTGCAGAGCGTCTAGGCCAGTTTGAGTCTGAAGAAACGCATACATGCAGGAGTAAACCGAGTCCCAATCGCATTATCTGGGTGTCTTAGTCCGACGTTGAGAAACTGGATTTAGTACAATTTCAGCCGGACTACCTTGCTTACGTGTTCTTTAAAAGGCCGGTTTTAGTGAAACAAACACAATAATTTGATTTTCTTAGAGTGCTTGTAAACATACTTAATGTCTGTTATGCATCCATCATTTTCTCACAATGAAAATTCAAAGATATGATGCTGTGCCCTTAATAAAAAGGAAAGATAAGGCTGGTAATTGAATAGCATAATCATGCTTTTACTCCAGGTTTTTTTATGAAGTTTTTCTTTTGGAATCATGAGGCCCAAACTTCCTGCCATCAAGCAGGCATGCTGACTCTTCAAATCACATTACTGGAAATTGCAGTCAACCACTGGGACCAGGCATTAAGCACTCTGCTGGTTGTGGTATAAATCACAGTGGAGTTTAATCAGTATAGCATTATCTTGGTATCTCTTCTTTTCTGGGAAAATTGGAGTGTGTCCCCTTAAAAATGCCTTATATTACTTTTTTTATTTTTTTTACTTTAAGAGTGTGAGGCAGCAGCGATACGGGTATCTGCTAAAGCCCAGTGAATGATGATCAGAACCATTCAGCCAGACAACAACCTCAACGTTCCCAAAGGAAGCCGCTATACACCAGTGTTGGGCAGGCAACTTAAAAAATGTCGTAAGTTATTCTACGAAAAAATATAGCTGAGCTACATGAAATCTATACATCAGGGAAATGTAGCAAGTTACGCTACAAGCCATATAGCAAAAGAAGCTTTAACTACACTAAAGCTACTTTAAAATGTAGTTTATGTGACAAATTAAAAATGATATTCTCCTCCACAACGTTTCAGAAGATGACTGCTGAGAAACCTGCTTGTGCTATTGTCTTGTCTGGATCATAGACGACTTGGATGATGACCACCCAGAGCAGACCACCCTCTCCCATCTGTACAGGACCTCCGCAGAGGCAGGCACAGCTTCTCATGGAAGACACTAATCTTCCTGCTGTGGCTGATCGCAGTCTGCATGGAGCTTGCCCTATATAACATCCCCACCTTTTTCCTAAATAAACATTGTCCCTTCCTGGTTTCCCCTTCCAACTCGGTCTCCAGTGCCCCCTTGTATGGAAGAAAGAGACATTTTATGAGTAACATTTTCTGTCACAATAGTAAAAGTGGCACAAACAATTAATTACTACTGTGAAATGCACAAGAAAAGCTTCAGGACAAACCGTAAACTATTTATTAACGAAACTAGAAATTACCTTTCATGCATAATTGTTGTCTTGATAGCAATTTAACTTTCTAATTGAAAACAATAAATTCAAAATAAAGTTCATGATGCAGCACATGTAGTCCTATATAGTCTGCAAATGTCATCAGCGTGTGAAATGTGAGAGCTAATTACATGCCATGCAGAAAATTTACCAAGACACCAAGCTAATGCATTTTGCTATTTTAATAAACTAACATGTTGAATCATGCTAGTTCCATCCATGTGATTTTGGTGTGTGTATTGTATTTATCAGATCTATGGTTTCTGCAGATATGGATGCGTGAGTCTCTTGCTATGTCAGACTTTAATTGGGGTCTCGATGCTTGGCGTAAGGTAATTATTTTGCTTTCTTTATTAGGACTATACTGGGAATACTCCATTTGTCTCATAAAATGCCCAACAAGTTAACTCCATTGTGAAGGGTAAACAATGTCTTTGTGGGAAAATATAATGAATTGAAAATGTCAAAAATAATTTTTCACAAGTTTTGTAGAACAAAAGTGTCAACATATTTTAAATGTGCTTTCTGTCATTACAAATTGTTACAAATATGCTATTTTTGAATGATCATGTCTGCAATCAAAATTCTGAATTAGCTAAAGTGAAAGATGGTTAAATAAATTGTTATAAAATTGCTGTTTTAGTGCTGCTAAGTGATTGTAGCACCAAAGCTGATGCCATTTAGGTGCTTGATGGTTAACGTATGATGTTATGCTTCCTGCTTACATTTAAAATGCAGAGTGTTTGTTTATCAACGTATTTTGATTCACTTATTTCTAATTATTTGGCTGCTGATTCTGTGTTATACAGGAGCCAGAAATACTGAAGTCAATGGCGGCTAGAAGATCCTTAGATTTCAAAGGATTTTGTTTCATTTGATCAATATGAGATTGTACACTAGTTTCTTAACATAAATAAATAAACGATTATGTAGTTTATTATGTGGTTTTGCAGTACAACAGTGATCATTCATTCACACAGCCATTTTCCGTATCCACTCATCCTTAGTAGGGACATGGGGGTCCGGAGCCTATCCCAGAAGGCATGGGTGCAAGACATGGAACAACCCAGAATGGGGGAGTCAACCCCATAATAGTTATCAACACCAAATGAACAAAGAAACAAATCTTGGATTAATCTGACAGCTATTTAACATTTATTAATATCTCTGAGGCGGTTAGCAAATGAAGCCTTATGACTCAGGGACAGGAGTAAGAGAGGAACTTTAGTTATGAGTGTGACTGGAGACAGTGAAGAGGAACAAAAAATGTAGAGAAACCAGTCTTACATTAGCATAGGATAACTCAGACTAAAGTTCGGGTGGACGATAGGGACTGCTGCTGCAGAGCAGATACTATAGAATTAACATATTTAATATAGTTTTGCATTGACATGCAATTATCATCACTAATTATTTCAGTCCCACCCATACGGCATGTTTGGACCTACAAGCTCCAGGAATTCAACTTGCTGGAATCGTTATTGGAGAAGCAATGTTTTTTAGATCATACCCAACTCATTTACTTTCTCATTTCAATAGTGAAGTGGTGATATTTTGAGGCAAACCAGGTGGGCGAAAGTTAGGATGATTAATTAGCGTGTGAAATGCAACTTATACAAAGCACTTGACAGACAGCCAGGACTAATTTGCAAATATGCAGCGTGAAATAAATGAGATGCTTGGAAGAAGGGTTTCTACGGGATGTTTGGCATATCACTCCAACCACATGTTAGGTAATATGACAAAGAAAAAAATGTACATTCATTCAGTGGATGGAGGAACAAAGGTCCATGTTCAGATCCGTGTGAATGAAATGAATGCCAGGTACGCTGGAAAGGCACTGCTGATCTGAAAGGAGAGGGCAAAGCTGTTCATTTGTGTTTGGCAACAAAACGTATTAGAAATGTCATCCTTTCCGTAGAGTGACTTTGATTCTCTGATTTATTTTTCGGGTTTATGGTGTAGTTTTTAAGAAGCACCAAAATTTGACGAGTATACATAAGCTATTGGATGTGTTCTTTATAAAATAGAAGTTGGTAGATGACTTCATACTGACCCTTATCTTTGCAGCAGATAGATATAAGATGTAGATATGTTTATATGTGTTATATTTAGATTTTATATTTGTTGCCATGGACAATTTCTTTATATTAGACACTTGATTTAAGCAGCAGTACAACAAACAACAACAAATTTATTTTTGTATAGCGCATAATCATATTATTACATCGTCTCAAAGCGCTTTACAGCATCCTCACCCAAAGCCCCCAGTGAGTAAGATATAGGCGACAGTGGCAAGGAAAACTCCTTGGGAGGGACCAGACTCAAAGGGGGAGCCCATCCTCCAAGGGCTGATAGAGGAAGCCCTAACCCTAACCAGACCCAATGGGGGAGCCCATCCTCCAGGGGGCAGCAGAGGAAGCCCTAACCCTAACCAGACCCAAAGGGGGGCCCATCCTCCAGGGGGCAGCAGAGGAAGCCCTAACCCTAACCAGACCCAAAGGGGGAGCCCATCCTCCAGGGGGCGGCAGGGAGAGTCAAATAGGAGAGATGGTTAAGTGCCGAGTCATACTGTCCAAATCATAAAATTTGAGACACATAAGGGGAGCAGAGGGGAGATGGCAAGCCGGTGCCAACTCTCCCTCCAATCGCCAGGCAACCAGAAGTAAGGCAGCGGGTCATACATGGAAGATGACACAGGCAGAACGGCGAGCTGGATGCAAGGACATCATGGATAGTGGCAACATAGCAGGGTGTGCTGAATATCTTGATAGATTGAGGTCTGCAGGCAGCACCCCCCAGGAGGAGTAGGGGAAATAAAATGTGCAATTAGTCAAAGTAGGGGAGACTATAGGCAGTGCTAACAGCTAGGTGAGAGCAATATGAAGTGCAAAGTGCAAGCTCCGGCAGATATGGCTATGGCAGCATTAGTAGGAGGGAGAGGCAAGTGGGAACGCAGGCATGGGGAGTCCCTGAAATGTCAGCACTCCAGTTCCACAAGGGATTGTGAAGCTAGAGTGACAGCACTGACAGTTCAGTTTATCCAAAGCCAATGGCACCGATCCCCACCCAGCTCTACACCTCACACTATAGGTCTGACTGAGAATGAGGAGTTAGCTAGAGCTAGAACTAGTGTCCCTATACGCTAAACTAAACATTTGTGTTTTTAAAAGTTGTGGATGTAGCGCAAAACTGTCCACCTCCTCCTGCAATTTGCCAGTGACTTTCTGAGATAGTAAGTGAAGAAACTGCAAACTATCTGCACATCCTGGTTCATTTGCTTCTCCCATTCTGTGTGATATTTTTGTCTCAGAGGGACTTGGCTCCACTTCAGAAACTGGAAATCTTAAAACACAATGCATTTTTTTTTTTGCCAGAAATACATGCTTACATTTAGCGAGACAAAATGGCACTGCCAGTGGGCAGCACTGTCACCTCACACCTCCAGGACTGAGAATTACAATCTTTGCTCCAAGCATGTGGCATTTATGCACCCCCTAAGCAGGCAGAGAAGAAGAAAAAAAACAATTAATGTCACAGGATAAAATTAATGGGAAAAAAATTAACCCGTTAGCTTTAGCTCACAAAAATTTTGCGAGATCTCAGAATACTTTAGCGTTACTGTTAATAACTGCACTGCATCCATTCAAAATACAACAGGACCAATAGCTATAAAACTAAATGTCATAGACATGTTCAGTAAATTGTGGTTCAAGCATTACACTGTGCGAGACAATGCGCACCATTTAGCTTTTAGATTCTGCAGTTTTATATGTATTTATTAATAACTACACTCTGTCCATCCACCACCAGAAAATGTTTAACCATACACTGCAAAAGCCGAGGTGATCCATTGGGAGGCATGAAATTGCTGTTTTTCTTTTGGAATCTGATTTTGATTCAATCCTGTGTTTGATCCTGATAGCACAACCTGCTGAGCAGGGATGGGGGGGGGGGGTGTCCCCCTTCCTCTTCCTTTTACCAGGTAAAATAATAGTTATTTAATGTTAGAATTGATTCTCCAATTGATTCAGATAGAAAAAAATCGATATTTCAGTATGGAGCTGCGCATCCCTAATCCACATACAGTACTTCATCAAGTGCGAACACCAGGGAGAAATTACAGAAAGCTACCTTAACGACACCACAGTAAAGGTAGCTTCACAATCCGTATTCATTTTTCTGCCTCTAATAACTTTCAGCAAATGCAATGACACCCCTTGGTTTTCCAGATTTCTTTATGGCCAATTTTTAATAAAAAATGTGACTTTTATGGACATCCATATATCATTTAGTTTTATAGCTGGTCCATTAATTCTACCCTTTGTACTGTGAACGGACACTGTTCAGTTATTAATACTAATGCAGACAGTCTCATTATTTATTTTTCCTTCCAATAAATTTTTTCAACTCTTGTTCTCTCCGTGTTAGAATTCTACAATAAATGATTCTCTCTTACAGAGTAGTAAAATAGACAAGAGAACTTACCAGGTCGTAAAGGGTCTTTTATAAAGTGACGACAGAAGAGACTGATATTAAATGAACTCAGGGACGGATTATGGACCGGGCCAGCGGGGCCGCTGCCCAGGGGCCCTTGGGGTGCAGGGGGCCCGTGGGGCCCCTAACCCAAAACAATTTGCAACGCTTATCAACAATGTATTTTTGTTTGTCTATTTTAGAGGGCCTACATTCTTTGATCCTCTGCCTACAAGGGCCCCTGACCCTATAGGGAGGGCGTTTGGCTGCCAAGGGCCCTTGAATTGTGGTGGTTGTGGTGGTGGTGCTGGTGGTGGGGGGGGGGGCCTCGCGAACGTTTTGCCCAGGGGCCCACACAACCCATTATCCGTCCCTGAATGAACTACAGGGAGTCATAAAAGTTTGCCAACATGCAACCCCCTGAAGATGTTAGTAAGCTTTTAGTTTCCTACCAAACCGTCGTTTCCTACTTTTGGAAGGAAGCAGTAGGAGAAACCTGCTGGTTTTTCATGGCTACCAGTAAATCAGTTGCAGGTCCTACAGTAGAGTCCCATCATGCATCATGAACACTCAACCAGAAAAAAAGTTACTTTGAACTTGCTTCTATGTATCTTTACCCACCATCATCAGGCTGTAGGTGGCAAAATGCCATCCTGAAGCCAACGTGTCCTTCTAAGCTAAGAGATCCTTACTAGCTAACATTAGCCGCAGGAACAAGAACTGTCAGTGCAGTGGCAATGGTAAGCAAAACACCCTTTAATTTAGAATGTGCTGAAATCGGTTTAAAAAAATACAACAATAACATTTAAGTACCATGAAGAAATCCTGGTTTGCACAGGAGGGAATGACCCGATTCATGTAAAATCAGGCAGGGAGCTTAAAACCTTTAGGCTACAGCAGTTACGCCGGCCTTATAAGTTAATGCTAACTCATATTTTTTTTACAGTTTATTTAACTGAACATTAAAATAAAATTAACATTAAGCAGCGTTTTACCAGCCAGTTGAGTTCATTTACTGTTGAAGGTTAATTTTACTCATTTAGCTAACACGACCACCATTAGTTTGGTCTTACGCATGGTACGCACATCTGACCCTATTCTACCATGTGCTTAAAGCAAAGATGCACATAACTTCTCACATTTTTTAACTCATGTCCGTCCTGCCATTGGCTGGAGTTTAGGCATCATGAAGGCAGAGATGCACATTGGGCAGAGCAACATCGATATACGGGCATGTCAACAGTTACGCACATTTCGCCGCTGATTTAATGCACTTACAACTACATGCTCTGGAGAGCTATATTAAGTCAAGCACCTACAGAAATAAATGTTACAATCAACGAATAATTTATGTAATACAATATGTATTAATATGTATATAGAAATATATATGTGTATACAGATATATTAATATTAGGATAGATTCAATGCTGGTGACATCTACCTTGTCAAGAGAAGTAGTAGGTGAATCAATTAGGCTAAAAGAATTGATTCAAACAAGGCAAGGAAAAAGGAGTTAAAAGGACTCAGTGTATGCTCACAATCCTAGGCGACAATGCCTGCACTGCATGCAAGGATGGAGACGACGAAGAATAATCCGCCCCGTCATTGATTTACTTCACCTGACGCACAATGAGTGCATGACACGTTTTCAGGTGGACCATGAAACGTTAATCTTTCGGTGCCGCCTCCTAGCTGAAGGACTCTCGAGCTGCCAGCAACTCCTTGCTGGTCTTCTTGAAAATGACAAGCGCTTTGTACGTACTGGCAAGCGTGTGGCTGGTGATGTGGTGCACATTTCCTAGTCTTTATGCTGAGGCAATGTTGCACACATCACTGCCTTTATTAAATTTCCTGACAGACAAGAGCACAGGAGGAGAATAGAGGGAAAGTTTTATCGAGTGGTTGGCTTCCCAAATGTCCTGGGGCCCATGGACTGTACACATGTTGTTATAAAAGCCCTTGCTGAAAATGAACACATATACAGAAACAGGATTTGGTGAGATAGCATTAACATGCAAGTGATGTGTCACTCAAACAGCCCATGGATCATGAAACTGGGCAGACGGCAATGCAGTGATGAACATGAATAATTTAATGTAAACTGATAAAACTTATTAATAATACTATGTAATATCCATGCTTTTTTAACAAAAATGTATTTTTTTTTGGCAAAGCAAACAACACCGGTTTCTCACTGTGTTGCATTTTGAAGCCGACCGATCGACTATTTTTAAACTGTATATTTAATGTTATGTCATTGACAATGTTAGCACAATCACAACAAGTGTCTTGAGGAAAAAAAAAGTGTATTGTGAAGTGAGCAGCCTTCATCAGAAATGAAATGAAGAAGCAGATTGGCTGCTGTTGGCTGCTGTTAAAATTAAACAAGTTTGACTAAACCGAAGTAAACTTCATCCAGTGTTGGATGCTCTATTTTTAAAGATTTCATCAACATCAAAAACTTAACTTTGAGCAATTTTGCTGTAATGATGATACAGAAGGATAAGGGAGATTCTGTTTGTGAAACCAAATTGGGTTATGAGGATGAGAGAACTCGCTAAGGCGTCATTGGCAAGGGGAAGTATTATCTTAGCATGTGCAATGCCACGAAAAGACGATGTCTGGATGTAATTGCTATGGACTGACCCTACTATAAAGTAATGGAATCTCTGTGTGTATGTGTGTGTATATATAAATTCTCCATCCATCCATTTTCTGAAATTACTTATCATATTCAAGGTCACTTGGGGTCCACGGCCTATGGGCACAAAGCAGAGAACAACACAGGATGGGATGCCATCCCATCACAGGGCACACTCACACACCAGTCACTCACACACCAGTCACTCACACACCAGTCACTCACACACCAGTCATTCACACATGCAACATGGGGAATAACCCAAGATGGGGTACCAACCCGTCACAGGGAAAACTCACACACCAGTCACTCACACACCAGTCACTCACACATACAAGGCAGGGAATAACCCAGGATGGGGTACCAACCCGTCACAGGGCACACTCACACACCAGTCACTCACACACCAGTCACTCACACATACAAGGCAGGGAATAACCCAGGTCAGGCTGTCAGCCTATCACAGGGCACACTCACACAACAGTCAGTCACACACCAGTCACCCACACACGCACACCTACGGGCAATGTGGTAACTCCAATTAATCCCAGCATGTGCTTCAACTATAGGTGTATAGCAGAGTACCCTGAGGAAACCCGACAATGACACGGGGAAAATATGCAAACTGCACACACATGGAGCCATGGCAGAGACTTGAAGCCCGGTTCCAGAGGTGTGAGGCGACAGCACTAACCACTGTTAGGAGAGGGCCGCCCCATACATACTCTCTATGCTATGAAATGCTTTTTCAGTATCCAGGGATAGTCAGAACTGGGGAAGAAACGGAATATTAAGCAGCACTGGTGATGTGGAAGAACTGCCTTCCCAACATGAATCCTGATACGTCTAAAGAGATTAAAGCAGCCAGACTCTCTTGAAGATGAAGAGATTGGACTTTGACTAAGATATTTAGGTTTACATCCAAGTGGAGGATTGGGCTATAGCTAGATCAGGAAGGGGATCTCTGCCTTTTTTAAGTAATAGAGAGATTTATGCATCTAAGATGGATGGTAGGAATTGGCCAATGGAATAAGCTCCATTAAGCAGTCTTTCAGCACGCGGAGATTCCCAGGGTCTCAATTATCAAAGTTTCGTACACAAAACAAAGAAGCCTAAAAATGCGTGTACACAACTTTTCACACAGAATGATTTATCAAACAAAACTTGGTAGAAAAAAAATGTGCACATTTACAGAAACTTAGTGGCAGGTGTACGCAACATTTTGGATATATTGGTGGAGAAAAGGACTCGCATTGCAAAGCAAGGAACTGCTGGTCATGACCAAATGCATGCCAGCAATTCATGTCACACAGTCATATTAAATGTATTTGTGTAAGCTAAAGACCGTGCATTCACCTTGGAGAATTTAATTTGCTATTTTAAATGCTATGCCTTGTCACATTTTTCTATGAATTAAAAATATCTGTAATTGTCACTAGGTGCACTAAGTGTGAATTGGGTGTCAAACATTCATGCATATTAATCTACATATATAAATAGCCTATAGTCATAAGAATGCAATATGGCAAAATGGAATCCTTGCTAGTGACTGCATTAATGAAGGATAAGAAGAGAATGAGTTTTCATGGACCATCAAGATTGTTTTTACTCATTTCTTTACAGTTTGCCCTATGTATAATGTCTGTGCACAGTTTTGCATTAAATGCATATTTGTACTCTGAGTGGTTTGCTGCTGAATGCACAACAATGTACCCCTGGGATCAGTAAATTTATCTTACATTGCCCATGATGACGACTGGCTTATGGGTATGTAGACTTACATGAGCTATTCACTTTCTGCAGTGGGCCCAGCATTAGAGAGACCAATTGCTTGAATTCAGACTATAGCTGTATATATACTGGTTCTGATTATGGTTTGCTTTTTGGCAATAGGCACCTAGTAGAGGGAGGCAGTATTCTTATCCCAACCAACCTTTATCTCCTTCATACTTTCCGTGCAGCACGACATAATGAAACTGACAAGGTGCCACAGGTACATCGTATTTCGCTATGCTATGGGTGAACAGGCAATCATGAAAACTCCAGGGGAAATTGTGTGCGTGTGTTTTATAAATGCATACAGTACAGGCCAAAAGTTTGGACACACCTTCTCATTCAATGTGTTGTCTTTATTTTCATGACCATTTACATTGGTTTCTTCAAAATTGCCACCCTTTGCTCTGATTACTGCTTTGCACACTCTTGGCATTCTCCCGATGAGCTTCAAGAGGTAGTCACCTGAAATGGTTTTCCAACAGTCTTGAAGGAGTTCCCAGAGGTGTTTAGCAAGTGTGCAAAGCAGTAATCAGAGCAAAGGGTGGCAATTTTGAAGACACTAGAATATAAAACATGTTTTCAGTTATGTCACCTTTTTTTGTTAAGTACGTAACTCCACGTGTGTTCATTCATAGTTTTGATGCCTTCAGTGAGAATCTACCAATGTAAATGGTCATGAAAATAAAGACAACACATTGAATGAGAATGTGTGTCCAAACTTTTGGCCTGTACTGTATTTTGAGTATTCTTTCACAATGAAATTTACGCAAGTTATGTAAAAAGATAGAAGATGTTATTAATTTAATGAGGATTTCAGGCACGTGTTATTGACTTGATTTGGATGCTGATCTTTAAGTACCGACTACAGATATTGGGTTTGGCAAGAACTCGCCTGTTTTGTCACTGAATTTAAAAACTGCCTTTGAGATTCACTATCCAATGGATCTTCCTTACTATTAAGACCAAATTTCTTAGCTAGAGTCCTCAGGTCAAAGGTGAACTTCATCTCCAGATGCCCTAAATTCACACCTTTCAGTAATGTACCTTTGATAGTCCTGATAGAATATTCGCCTGACAAACACCATAAAAATATGGGAAATAGGGAGCATGGAAAAATGTATTGAAGCATGGGCATTGATTTGCTCATGCAGAGGAATTTATTTAACCCTGGACATTAGCCACTTAATGATTTTTGTACAAATTAAAATCATTATCCATTGCTCTGACAATTCAGAGATAATTGCACATTATTCTAGCTTTACAAGATATGACAAACCTCTTGAAATTTGTCACCAAATTGAAAATAATTAGCTGAAAAACAACAATTAAAATCAATTCTTTTGTTAGCAGAGATGACAATATGATTACAGCTTAGAGGCATATTGTTGGAAGTCAAAGACACTATATTTCCAGCCCAAATGAAAATACATATTTCTCTGTAGAAATAAAGCACATTACACATTGCACAGCATAAAGTGCCCCCATGAACGTGATCTAAATTAATATTTTAATGGCTTTGCCATAAGTGTTTGCTTTAACACTTGTTATGAATGTGTCATATCACATTTTAATTTGCAGAGATGTGCAATGTCTTTAAATTATTATTCCAGTAAATATTTAAATATGATCAAATCTTGGCCCTGGCTCTGTTTGTAGAGAGTCTGCGTGATCTCTTCATGTTAGCCTGGGTTTCATACATGTTTTTCCAAACCGTATTATTTTATGACTGTGTGTGACTGTGTATGACTGTGTGTGACTGTGTGCCCACAATGTGTCCCTTGTGTTCTTTACCTCATTTGCATTTGGTAATTATGGTAAATTTGAAACCTAGTATCGTAGCATTTGGGACTCTTTCTGGAATTACAGCAGTCCCCTGTATCCATACTTTCAGTTATCCATGGTTTACCAAAGCCCAAAGAAAAATTATAAAATGTATAGCAGTATGTTTTTTTATTGTTCCTTCATCCTTTGAGGAGTTTAAAAGCCATGATTTTCATTGCTCTGTCATCCCTTGATACATGACATTGTTTCATCTATCATCTCTTGAGAATTCAGCTAAAAAGTCATAATCACTTTCATTAGAGAGAGAGTACAGTACCGTACTACATTATTACTGTATTTAATGTTGGTAATGTTTTACTGTGCATAATTTATCAGCTACCACATGTAAGTACATGAATATAACCTAAATGGAGTCCGCGGATGGTTTGCTATTATCTGCGGTTTTGGCCATCAGCGGTAGGTCTTAGAATGTACCACCCAGAGATACAGAGGGATTACTGTACTATATATTATTTATATCAGTCTGGATAATACATGTGTTTATTACTGAAAAAATATAGTATAATAGACAAAAACTGTCTGCAAATATGTTTTAGAACTATATATGTATATGTTTAGAAATGTATAACTATAGGTTATACATTTGAGTATATACAGTACATGATATACATGTGATAGTCCAATACTCAGCTTTAAATTGTAAATTGATTGAAAATTTATTTATCTTGCAAGACATTATTTTGAAAATGGGTTTCTAATGTCATTATTACCAGACTTTAATAAATATCAGATGATCTGGGCATTGGTTACTGGGACGCTTTACTGGATCCAGCTCTTAGGATGGTGTTTGTTGTTGAGCGCTGTAAGGTTGTAGATCCACCATCCACAAAGTAAAATTTATGGGAGAGTGCAGAGCAACTTGGGTGCTAATCATGAGTAGGGGAAGAGCCAAACAGATTATACTGTAAGTTGGAAATAGAACTTGGCTTTTAGAATGTGCACAAGTTACCTCTCTGGTGGGTAAGGAACCAGAATCAGCCTGGGCAGTGGAGGCTTAATGGTTAGGGAAGTGCTCTCGTAACGGAAAGATTGCAGATTCGAATCCCTGACCAGCAAGGCACCACTGAGGTACCCTGAGCAAGGTACCGCCCCCAAGCACTGCTCCCCGGGCACTGAATTAGCTGCCCCCTGCTATGTCGCATTGTCACATATGGGTTAAATGCAGAGGACGCATTTTGTTGTTGCGCAGTGTGCTGTGTCAACAATGATAAGTGATCACAAAAAAATGTTGAATTGACATGGATGTCGCTCTCACATCCATGAGTAGTGAGTAGTCCATGAATAGTAGAGCTCATGTGTCCCACGATGAGGCCTGACCTTAACAAACATCACGTATCTCATAAATGTACTTGATACCAGAGCATCCTAGGTCAAAGGTCACGGTCTGGTGGTATATTGAATGTGGGATATGATGAAAAATGAGACCAGCGATAGGGAGTCTAAATGGACCATTTTAACGGCCTTTGCAGCTCTTCACAGGAACTCACTCAGGCTGTAGAAGGATCACATTTAGGAACTCCTTAATCCTCCTCTCCGGGACACAGTCTTGGATAAGCTTTTTATGGGCCTTAGTCTATCATTGCAGCTGAAGTTGCTTTGTTGGTCAGAGTCCTCTATGGTGGACAGGTTGCACAGGTAGAAAACACGTGTCCAGAGATGCTGAAGGCGTAATGTGTAATAGGGATGGCATGATTGACATGGCTTTTAAAGCCAAAGAGGGGAAATGGCATATGATGTAGGAGAATCACACTCTTAACTGGTGATCCCTGTGTAAAACGCCCAAAGCTATGATTCAAGAGGGAAAATGCACATTTGGTTGAATGGGTTGCTTTGCACAGCTTCCATTGACAAGTTTGCGGATGACACGATGGTGCTTGGGACTCATGTCGGCAACGAGGAAGGAGCCTACCTGGATGAGAGCCTCACAGTAGGATGCTAGATGGTCTAACAACTTCTCCACCAACGTTAACAAGACAAAGTTTATACTGGGACTTCACAAGGATGAAGCATCAATGGAGCGCCAAAGGGGAGGGTAAACAATTGCAAATACCTTGGAGCCCCACTCTCCGAAGACCAGACATGGTCACACTGCATCCACACACTGGTCTCCAAGACAAGACGGAGACTCCGCCCCCCTGTGGCAGGTGAGGAAATTCAAGGTCTGCACAGGGACCCTCAAGACTCTCCACACTGGTGCTATAGAAACTGCAGTTTCACCAAATATTTCTCTGTATTTAGTCTCAGTTACCTTTTATTATCCGTCTTGCAGTATCTTAAATGATCACTTCTCTACGTACACAGTATACAAGATATATAGTCCTATTTATCTTCTGTTATCAAAGTTTCCACCCCTCCCAATTTTTAACCATTCGGTTTATTTTTTATTTGTTTTTGTTAACAAAGAAGAACAAGTTTAAAAATAAGTTAAAAAATTAACCCATATCAAACTGAAAACTGTGGCCTCTGTCAGAGATACATATGTACAGTATATCACATCCATAGCTGGAATGGGGGCTGGTTTGGGGTCCAGAGGTGCTAATCCTGTCAGTCTATAGGCCCGACCAGCACTCACAGCTTGTACTTGAGCAGTAAGGTGAAGTGGTGAGCATGCACTGCATTGCAGGATGCACAGTCACAATGATTACAAACGGCAGTTTACCAGTTGGACAGTGTGAAGGAAGCTGTGTAGACATAGGGCGACTGTGCAAACTCCACACACCACAACGAAACACACGAAGCTGCAATCCCATAATGCTACATTGCTACAAACCCAGCTTCTAGGCCATCAAGCCATATATTGCATAACTCTAATATGTCCGGGGGTAACTGGGAGGGTAAGAATGCTGTGCCTGTGTTCAGAAGGTCATCATTTCAAATCCTAGCATGAGCAGAGTGATTTGACCACTGGACTCATGAGTATGGCCCCAAATCCACCGTAGCCCCTGGGGCTGACTGACTGACTGACTGTATGTTGCTTTGCGTAAATATGTGCCTTTTCGCACTGTATTCTGCAATTAAAAAAAAAAGTATCAATTGTAAAAGCATGTTCAAGAGCCAGTTGGCCAATTTTCTTTCATTAACACAAAGCATTTATTTTAAAAACAGATACAGTTCATTTTTATTCCACAGCTGCAGTCAGACTGTTATGCCTGAATCAGTGTTTACATTGTAAAAAAGAGCAGAAAGCATATAGCATTCTGCTACAGGATCCCAATCCAAGTGAGACAATCTTTAAGTATCCTAACTTTCTAGACAATGAAAAAGGGATAGAAATAATGTTTCAGAATGAAAAAATGATGAAATTCTCTGATACCTTCAGAAAAGTCAACAAAAGTAAGGTCATGATAGCCGTAGAGCCAAGAATAGACTTGTCCCAGAGTATAGAAATGGGAGATAAATAAGTGGATCAAAGCAGCTCACTGACAGCTTACTAACTGAACTGCATGCTTTTTTATTAAAAAAAAAAGAATTTCTATAAAGCAGTGGTCACCGACTGGCAGACTCTAGAACAAAATTCAGTTGAATCCAGACCACATGGTCAATCCTCCCCCCGGTCAGTGAATTTTATTGTCAACTACCCAACAGTCGTGTTGATACTAGTACATGATTGTCATGTTTAGCAACCCGTCTAGCTCTGGACCTAGGGGCCAGTGTGGATCTTCAACACAACTGGTTAATCTTCCCTGATCTGCGTCCTCAATATATTAAGCTCATTCGGAACGCAGTTCCCATGTAAATCAATAAGACTGGTTCCATTCTGTAGCGCAATGTGACTTATTGTGTTCAGTTCCTTTCTGAGCATTTCCCATTGTTAATTTACTTATGTCTATCCTTGCATGTTTAAACAGCCTTTTCCCCGATTCTTGACTCTCCTTCTGAGTTCTCATTTTGGTTTTTGCCTTATTGCCTGTATCAACGATTTCCAAGTTCGGATTGTGCTTTAGCTGACAGTGAATAAATGATTATGGATGGCTCAGCACATGGACTCTATGACTCATTACAACAATTTAAATCAAACTGTCCTATTTTACATCCTACCCTAGATTTTTGAAAGTCAGATCTATCCAGTTACAAACCAACCCAAAACTCAGGGAATTTGAGATATGATGATTATCAGAAGGAATATGTGATGTTTGATGTGCGGTACCAGTCAAAAGTGTGCACACACCAAGCTGCCTGGAATGGAGAGTGGTACGTGTCATGTCACATGACCTGGCCACCTGACCTAAACACAACAGAGATGGTTCTCGAAGGGTCTCATCAGAGAGTGAAGGAAAAGTGGTCAATGAGAGCTCAGCATATATGTTGGACCTCCTTCAGGACGGCTGGAAAAGCATCTCAGGAGGCCACCTCATGAAACTGGCATAGAGGATTGGTGATATCACTCTGCTGACCCAGGGATTTGAACCGGTAACCTTCTGAGCCCCATATCTTTAAAATTATTATAAAATGTAAAGATTTGTACAAATAATTCTTTTTATGGGTAGAAGTCTCCAAACTTTTGACTAGTACTCTATATAAAATAACCTATAAACCAAATTGTGCACTATTCCTATTAAGATTCAAGGTTCAAGTGATTTTGCCACTGACTATGGCAACCGGGGAGTTTTAAAATTTAGCAATTTAAAGCAATTTAACCACAAGTAGGACTGGGTAGAATACATGATACATTGACCGATTGTCATGTAAATTGTAGATGATTAGAAAATAAGAAACTTAAATAAACAGAACAATGCAAACCTCAGCTCACCACATCGCAGCAACCAACCAAAAAAAAAACATTTAATCATTTAACGATGCCGCAACAGACGGCCCATATCCATCAAATGCACTGCGTGGTTAACTGTGTTAGTGGAATACGCCACATGCCACTGCTTTGGTAATACAAAGCCAAATAGGTGAATGTTCCCACAGAGGAAACTTCAAGCGCTGGTGAAGAAAGCAACGCATTAGAAGTCACACCATCCTTAAAAAAGGAGATATTGGCGATAAGCAAGGTATCGAAAAAGATATCGGTGGTCCAAAATTCAACAGATTGGTGTTATATACTGTATACTCTACACGGAAACTGGAAATACTGCAAACCTATTTCACTGGTTCACCAACGTTGGAATCCAGTGGAACGTGCAGAATGAGGATGTGGTGGAAAATCACAAAATATGAGACAAATCGCCTCCCATATTGTTTCAAAATGGGATGCAGCGTTTTGTTTTTCAAAATAAGACGTGTAACTACTCTACCAACAATGTCAAACTTGTTCCCCGGAACGAATGACGAGAGTCAAAGAAAATCCTGGCAACAAATCATGTTACCGCCTTTATTGGTGTTATGCCCTGTGACAGAAATGTTTGCTTGCGTGATTTACAGTGTTGTATTTGAGGACATCTTAGCAAAGCCTGAGTCAAGACCATGTCATTAAACAGCTTGAAATACAGTAAAATATAATAAATTGGCGTCAGATTCAGTTTGGTTTCATTTGAAGGGTAAGTAGCATTTCAGAGGTTCTTTCAGAAGATCTACGTGCTTCCAGTGCCGTCAGCTACGCAATCGGATTCCATCATTGGGCCGGTGGGTGGTTCCTTACAAACGCTGAAGAGAAAACAGGTGGCAGCAGAGCTCTACAAATCTGTAAAACACAGGAAGGGAAGCTATCAAGGCAGACAGCTTTTGCTTTGCTAAAAATCCTCCACACTTCTTGTTCAGACAGTTTCAGCACAAATCCCCCTAGTTCTCTGGAAACTTAACGTAAGCATCTGTAATCTGACACCTCTGTCCACTGTGGTTGGTTGTTGCCTGCAGGCCATTCCACAGACACCTGCCGTTGACACCCCTATGAAGAGTATAACCCAGTTCTCTTGCATTAAAGTATCACACGGCTCTGTTCCAGCACGGACTATACCTTACGCTTTCATAGACTACATGCTTAGTTTTTCATTCTTTGCTGTAATTCTGCATGTACCATCCTTTTCCAAAAACAACCCAAATTCTAACGAAAACAACAACATGAATAAGAAGATTTTTAAAACAGTTTTAGTAATATTCATATTCTTTCTTTGCAAAATCCAACTTCTGTGCAAGTAAACACTGAGATATTGTGTTTGTCATCTGGAACATCCCTACTATACAGAAAGTGTGTAGATCTTCAGAAAAACAATTAATCTGTCAGTATCTGTTTGTTTCCTGCCCCTAAGTATTCTTGCAACTCTTATTTGATGATGCAAAAGATTGATTTCAATGACTAAGTTGAATTACGGTACCAAAGTTCATGCAGCAGATGCTGCAGAGCATTAATATAAATGTATTGTACCATGAACAGTTACGATGGAGTACAAGATATCTGTGCAACAATGCGCATGAATAAATTTGGTAAATGAAGCCAGTAAATAATGCTGAAATATAATAAATGCAGCTTATCAGCCCTTTATGTCTCACTGTTCTTTATCTAAATACAAACTGTAATGTTCTTCCATCGAACGGTATAGCCTTGGCATTAAATGGACTGAACTGTTGTTTAAAGTTTGACAACAAGTATAAGTAACGGCGTACAGAATCCACATTTCACATAAGTTTAAATTCCACGTGAAATTACTGCAGTTATTCAGAGGTGTAGAAACAGCTAGGAGGAAACATCACGTTTCTGAAATTATAAACATAACAAATTTCCTGGTTAACCTGAAAATACCACACTATTATGTACAATTATTACTTAAAAGTCCTTCTTCTTATTATTATTATTATTATTATCCATCCATCCATTTTCCAAACCGCTTATCCTACTGGGTCGCGGGGGGTCCGGAGCCATATGCCGGAAGCAATGGGCACGAGGCAGGGAACAACCCAGGATGGGGGGCCAGCCCATCGCAGGGCACACTCACACACCATTCACTCTCACATGCGCACCTACGGGCAATTTAGCAACTGCAATTAGCCTCAGCATGTCTTTGGACTGTGGGGGGAAACCGGAGTACCCGGAGGAAACCCCACGACGACATGGGGAGAACATGCAAACTCCACACACATGTGACCCAGGCGGAGACTCGAACCCGGGTATATAATAATATTATTATTATTATTATTATTATTGTTTTGACTTGTTTTCACTTATTTGACCAAATTATCTCACTCCTGAGTTCTGTAACCCTGTAGGATATTGGTATGGGGACTTACTTGAAAATTTCACATTAGGTATTTGTTCCCTTATTTTGATTTCCATGACAAAGAAGGGTTAAACTTGGTATTAATACCTGTTGTAGAACACAACAGAAGACTCAAAAGGTATAAACACAGCATACATCTTACAGTATAAACAAACAAGAAAAGGAAGGCGAGGGAATCTTACCAAACTCACACTGATACCGGCACAGCAAAGCTCCAGATCAAAATTAAAACCTAATCTTCTGTATCCAGGCTACTTGCCAACAGCTTTGAACCCCTTGCTGTCTCGTCTCATTTCAGAACACCTCTATCATACCTGCTGCTACAATTCCCAGACTTGAGAGAACACAAGTGTACAGAACTCAGTCTTCTCATCACAGCAATTAGTCTTTTCATCTAAGTCAGTAGCAAAATTGTTCATATTCCTCACCCCGTAGGGTAGGTTCCTCTTAATAATACACCATGTAGGTTCGCTTCTATGTTCCCTCCTATGGTGATTGACACTCATCCGAGATGGTTAGAGGAAAGACCTTTTTTAAACCTTATCAGATTTCCATTATGTCCTACTAAGCAGGCAAAATTAATGCATATTCATGCATTTATGTTGTAGATTGTGTCGTAACTGTGTAATATTTACCATGGAATAATGTGCGCTTGTTAACTGAGTGCAGTTGCCTGACCAATCAGATCTGAGAAGTATTGCATATCATTAGTAGCTTTATATTGTCACTATAGTAGCATTATACATTTTATTAATTTAAACAGATAAAGGTTCAGAACCGTGTCCTCACTTTTAATAATAATAACAACAAAATGATAAATTAATAACCAAAAAATATACTGCATTCCCAGACAACGAGAACAAACTCTGCAGACGACGATAGAGGTGGAAACCAGCAACGGTGATATGGGGAAATGGAGCTTATCTGTAACTCCTCACTGTCACGTCAGTCTCCCTCTTAAAAAGACAGGACCTCAGTCTGTTCTGTGGAACAGACTGAGAAATAAGCAATGCTGTCATCTAATATAGATCACGTGGGCTTGCTAATAAGTTGCTAATAATTTGCTAATAGTTAATGGACAAGGTGCAGTTATTACGAAAAATACATAATGATGTACGCTGTCAGCACTAAAAAATGCACTCCCCAGACATTGCATCTCTGTGTGTGTCTGTGTGTGCATCTCTGTGTGTGTGCATCTCTGTGTGTGTGCATCTCTGTGTGTGCATCTGTGTGTGTGTGCATCTCTGTGTGTATCTCTGTATGTGCATCTCTGTGTGCGTGCATCTCTGTGTGTATCTCTGTGTGTCCATCTGTGTGTGTGTGCATCTCTGTGTGTTTCACTGTGTGTGCATCTCTGTGTGTGTGCATCTCTGTGTGTATCTCTGTGTGTGCATCTCTGTGTGTATCTCTGTGTGTGTCTGTGTGTGCATCTCCGTGTGCATCTCTGTGTGTGCATCTCTGTGTGTGCATCTCTGTGTGTATCTCTGTGTGTGTCTGTGTGTGTCTGTGTGTGCATGTGTGTGTGTCTGTGTGTGCATCTCTGTGTGCATCTGTGTGTGTGTGTGTGTATGTGTGTGTGTGTCTGTGTGTGCATCTCTATGTGTGTATCTCTGTGTGTGCATCTCTGTGTGTGTGTATGTGTGTCTGTGTGTGCATCTCTGTGTGTGCATTTCTGTATGTGTATCTCTGTGTGTGCATCTCTGTGTGTGTATCTCTGTGTGTGTATCTGTGTGTGTGTGTGTCTGTGTGTGCATCTCTGTGTGTGTATCTCTGTGTGTGTCTGTGTATCTCTGTGTGTGCATCTCTGTGTGTGTATCTCTGTGTGTGCATCTCTGTGTGTGTATCTCTGTGTGTGTCTGTGTATCTCTGTGTGTGTCTGTGTATCTCTGTGTGTGTATTTCTGTGTGTGTCTGTGTATCTCTGTGTGTGTATTTCTGTGTGTGTCTGTGTGTGTCTGTGTATCTCTGTGTGTGTATGTGTGTGTGTATGTGTGTGTGTGTCTGTGTGTGTCTGTGTATCTCTGTGTGTGCATCGCTGTGTGTGTATCTCTGTGTGTGCATCTCTGTGTGTGCATCTCTTTTTAAAGCACCCATAACAGTGAAATAGGCACCATTGACTTCAGACCAGGTTTTTCGCATAATTGCTTTCTGCTGCCTCAGGATAATTATGTGCCAAAAAGGCACCTGACTGACACACCCGTGAGGGTTCCGATGGCCACAGGACATTTGCTCTTGAAACAACATGGGTGCTGGATGGGAAAATGAGGAGCGAGTCGGGCTCTGACTAGCAAAGATACCTGGAGTCACTTTGTGCCTGGTGTATAATAGGATCGTTAGAGTTATATATATTTATATATTAAATTCAAGCATTTATATATTCATATGGCTGAGGTGATTCTTTGGTTAATATTTGTTCATATATAGCCAGAAAGGTCCAATTTAAAGGGTTAAGTTGTTGTTGTTTCACAATATTGTTTGTGATGCCTAATTTTTGTGTGATTCTGTGAGTCTGAATTCTGTGTGTACCGTTTGAGCAGAGAGCACAGTTTTTTTTTTTACATAAACACGTCCCCTCCACGCAGCCATTGTGTGGCAGTGACAGGCATCGCTGCCTTTCCAAAGGGGGCTTCTGTTCCACAGAACAAAACATCTGGCACTGAGACCCAAAGGAAAGCAGGGGAGGAGACCGGGAGCCAAGGCAGGCGCCCCATTCCCCTGTGTGATAAAGATGCTGCCCCACTTTCACTGAAAAAGATCAAAGGAGCATATTACTGTTTCTTCTGTTTCGGAAATCGTTTAAATAACAAACTGGACTTGTTTTTTTATTATTCAGTTTTAAGATCACATTATTAAATATTTTGTTGAAATTAAAATTTTACTTATCTTGTCAAAAGTGTTTATTTCTATATTGCACAAATTAGTTTCATATTCTGTCTGCAAATATAATTTAAGTGCTAGAGATTTAGGTAGATTTCCAGCACTAATATCATTGTCAAACTAAACACAACAGAAGTTATTCAGATTGTTTTTTTTATGAAATTATCAGGACAGAAGCATCCTTTTCCTTCTTCCCATGTCGCAGGGACTCCCACTTACATATAATACATTAATAATAATAAGATTCTAATAAAACATTATTCACATGAAACTAATTTACTTCAAGTTTGACTTAAGGCTAAAGAACTTCCAAGTTTTTGGTTTATAATACCACTTGTAACGTCATTCAAAAATCTTTTTTTCATTGGCTGATGATATTGCAGGCCCATGCATTTACCAGTTTATGTATTTGTTGTTATAATTCGAATGAACTAGAAACATCCACAATTCTTAAATCTTAAGAATATGCCCTTTAGACCTAAGATCACAAACACTCTCAGCCCATCTTCATAAACTTAGACAGTTTAAGGCAAAAATCCCCGTGACCCTGATTTAAAAATTTAGGTGAGGAAGATAGCAGTAAACATCTGAAATGATGCGGCCTTCATACTTAGAAATTCTGTCGATCCTGAAGGAAATTGCAGGAGAACGAGGATAGAGTGACTCTGTGCTTCTTATTTTGTTCCCGTGAGGGAATACTGTACGCCTTGCATACGGCACCTTTAATGTTTAATTGAATATGACTGCTATTTAAGGTACTGAATAAAGTAAATTATTTAAAATACAATTCAAACATCTAGTTATATCCTTAATGATATATTTTGAGACTTGCGGCCACACAGGAGTCTGTGATCCCAAACTCCTTTGGGCTGTTTCGTACCCCAGGCAGGAATTCTCGCGTTGGATCCGATGCAGCTGAGCTCACAAACTCCCTCTGGCACACCTGCAGGAGCCAGTCAGAGCCCCCCGCCACGGCTGAGCGAAATGCTTGCTCAAAAACAGGCTTTGGCGTCTCCTCTGCTCCGCCCCGTTTTGTGTTTCCTCTCATTTCAATGGCCTTAAAACTGCATACAACAGCCAGTCCTGCTACAATGCGACTAATCCAATCCTGACAAACCTTGCATTCACAAAAGTCATACAGTACACTAAAATACAAAGATCCAATTGTAAAAATAGGGTTAAGGAAACGTATCACTCTATCCTCGTTTCCCCGTGACCCAGTAGGATAAACGATTAGGAAAATGGATGGATGGATGGATGAATTTAAGAAAAGAAATACTACTACGACTACAACTACTACTACTACTACTACTACTACTACTACTACAACTAATAATAATACATTAATAAATTGTATCATATTCATCTCAGTCTTATTAATCTCACAAAATTTGACTAATAACCACTTCAATTTAACGTGCCGAACTTGATAATTTGTCGAGAGTAGTGAGCCACAGCCACTATGAGGCCGGGCATGTGCACATCACAAACACAAGGGATTACAGTATGCAGAGGGGCACCATGCGGCCGGGCATGAACACATCAAAAATACAAGGGATTAAGTTACGCGGAGGGGCACAGTCTCTGAAAAGCAAATGTAACTGAATTAACAAAGGTCACTGTGTGTCTTTACAGTGTGTGATTTGTGAAATATTTTTTGATTTTTAATGCGTGAATCTACAACAACTTTGATTGTTATAGATTTGAAAACCAGTCCAGCCGATTCCTTGAAAAGAACCGAATCTAGCGTTTAGACTAATTACTTGAATTGGTTAAACTGCAGGTGAACGGCAATCTTATATGATACAGTGCAAAAGTGCCATATGGCCTCTGAGTTGAGTTTATCAGACATCATGTAATTCAATCAGTCCCTGAGCTAATTTAATCAAACATGTTGACTATTGCCTTGAAGCCTTGGAGTTGAATTAGTTAGACATGCTGAAACTGAATCAGTCCCTGAGCTGAACTTTTCAAATATGCTGTGTAACCATGTACGCTCTGAGCTGAATCAACCAGATATGATGAAACTAGGTAGTCCCTAAGCTACATTTATCAAACATGTTGATTTTGTGGTAGCTTGTAGCCACCCCATAGTCCCTGAACTGATATCAAACTGGTTTCACATTGTGTCTGTTTGTAGCCATCAGACAAACGTGAATCCAGTCTAGCATCATAGTCCAGTATGAACAAACCCACTTAAAAATAAGAGAAGCATAGAAGTAATCAGAACAACACTAAATTAACTAAAGACCATAGCCATTCTAAAACAACCCACATTTTAAAATAAATTGAAGTCAGATTTCTTTTTCCAAACCAAAAAACTCTTGCCATTTGATATGAAGTCAAAGTAACATTACTAGAAGCGCACAGAAAGATCTACAAGCATTTACAGCTTCTGCCGAGCCAACAGGCGGTTCCTTGCATTAACATTTAAAGAAATGTGGAATAAAGACATTTTCATAGACGATTAAATGCAAATTAGAATAATATAAGAAAGGTCAAATAAAGTTTGATAAAAAACAAGAAGAAAACATGTAGCTGCATTATTTAAAATTACTGAAAAGTTGCATCCTCCTTATCTTTGTTTGTGGCAGTGTTCCTGATGTTTAATACATGTGTAGTACGTACTGTGTAAATTTTGATTTTGATAGCCCCAGAGAATGCTGTCCATCGTAAGGACAAATTTTACAACAGAAAAATATCTGGCTTTTGGCTTCCTAATGTCCGTTCATCCATCCATCCATCCATCCATCCATCCATCCATCCATCCATCCATCCATCCAGTTTTTGTTGCCAGAATCTTTCAGGGCATAACTCCTTTTCCTTGTTCTTTCACTGCCACGCCTTCTTTTTTCGAGTCACATGCGGTGGTCATGACCATGTGAGCCGAGGTGAGAATATGCATAACTCAAAAGTGCAAACGTTTTTTAAAAGCTGTATTGACTTAAATTAAATCAATTTCCATCCATCCATACATTTTCCAAACCGCTTATCCTACTGGGTCACGGGGGGTCCGGAGCCTATCCCGGAAGCAATGGGCACGAGCCTGGGTAAATCAATTTAACTAAACTAATTTAATTCATCAAATGTATAACAGTAAGCCATACAGCAGTAGATTTAGACAATGAAATGAGTTGGTTGGAGACCTTGTGACGATAGCGATACGTCGTCCAGGGTGAGCTAGGAGACGGTGAAGATTTGTATTGATTGGTTCTATTCAATTAGTTCTGCTGATGTTCTCAACAAAGTGGATATATTGATTTTCCCAGTGACCCAGGTAACCGAAATATACTGAAAGATATTTTATTCAACTCACCACCCATCACCTGCCTAACCTTTTAGCTATCCCTAATCCTAACAGTTATCCCTGTTCCGATATAACTCTGGAAAATAAACTTCCTTGCTGTCTGTTAGTTCCACGTGTTGTCAAAAACAGACAGATTATTATTGCCACAATTTCCATTAGAATGGAATTGTTTTGCCACTCGGTTTTCTTTAGCCTTACTTTGCTATGGCATTTATTGGCTGGCTGTTAATAGATGTGCAAATATATCTTTTGTGTGTACTTCCGAAGAGTGGTCCTTATTTCTCCAATTAAGGTGTCAACTTTAATCCAAGAATAATGCTTGGAATCCATTTGCCAATGAGAGTTTGAATGACTAGAAAAGAAAATGGACAATGGTGAAAAAAATGCATAATAGGGAGTTATTGGTCCAAGCAGTTTTCTATACGAAAAAAAAAAATCTTCTGAAGACGCTACGCATGACTCACTTGACTCACTTGAGAATATTGTGGAGTAATACAACAAGACTAAAAACATACACACAATGGAGAATCCTACAATGGAATGTTTCATCTATTATTCAGTCAGTCTGTATATGCCAGTTGGAACAGTAAATTTAATAGACACCCTTCCATTTAATGTCTCTTTAATCACAGAAAATCTATTTAGTTTTTGAAACTGTTTTCTTTAGAGCTACTAGCAAACTAATAGATGGCATCTTTCTTTATGACACATTTCCAAATATTAACAGTAACTTTCACATCACACCCCCCACAGGCTATATTCCATCTTCAGTTCCTGGAACGGTTAATTCAGGTTGGTTCTGAACTGTCTAATTAGAGGTCAAGACCACAGAAGCGATTTAGAGATGTGTGGGATTCATTAAAACAAGCCCAGAAAGATCTGCCAGTGAGATATCAGTGAAAAGTGGGGTGAAATGGTCTTAAGTTTAATGCTTTAATATTTTCAGTAATTATACGATGAAAGCAAAATTCTATTTAAAATTGATGTTTTGACTTTAAAGTATCCGGCCTCTAGGGTTGAGGGAACATTACATAACAGGTTTTACACGGCAAAGACGTCTTTATAATGAAACAATGTAGCGCCTGGATCTGTATTCTATTATAAACGGACTATGGGAAACAAGATGCTCCTGGCTGGCTCAGTGCCCCCCCCCCACATGCGATCAGCCCCCAGCATGCCCACCTTCACCAAAACCATTGTGCCCCCACCCATCACCTTCCCTGAGGGACTAACAGCTGCCACGCATCACCAGTAATCAGCTTCTGAATATAAGCCTCGCTCTTCCTTTAAGTACTAAATGGCTGCACTTACTGAGTGTGTCATATGACTACTAGAGCCCTTTCTTGTATGATCTGCTCCTGACCTCCTGGACTTCGGATTCTTGCCTGAGTGTTTCCTGGTTTCGGTTGCCTCGCCGATCGCCTGAGCCTGCATTCTCCCCTCTGGATCACGTCTTCTGATTGTTTTGCTTACCTGCCTTGAAGGTTTTTCACCTGCCTGTTCCTGACTTGAATTTGAGCTTCCGAATTAAACATCCGCACTTCCTGCACTTGGATCCTCTTTGTCTACGGGGAAATATTTGGCCAAACTTAAATTTTTATCAGTAATCAACCAGTAAAATGAATAGGAAAATGAGGAATTAAAAAAATAAAATGAACCAGAAAAGATAACAAAGTTCTATCACATGGAATAGTCCGAAATAGGAGAACAGCCATTGCTTTTCATTGCACATTCACTGTTACATTTGAAACCAAATAATATTTTCAAGGCTACTGGCACCAACAGGAACCTGTGACTCTGAACCCCTTTAGGCCTGCATTGTGTATCACTTCAAGGGAAATTGTCAAGTTGGCTACAAGACTAGATGCACAAATCCACTCTGACATATCAGACCCCTAGAATGCCCACTGAATAAAAGTAGCTCACAGGCCTGCTCTCACGGACCTTGTGTCATACGTTCCACCTCCTCCCATCTCCCTCCCTGCTTACCTTTCTCTTACACCCGGCTCAGACCGAGTCCACTCAGAACACGTAAATGTCCGAAACATTGTTCTATTTGAATGCAATTGGTGTAAAGTTTGGTGTAGATGTACTTGATTGTCCTAAACACAACTGGTACAACAGTCTCAGTCGTAAGATGGTACCCTCCCCTTTGGTGTACAAAGAACCTCAACTCCACGTTGTTAATTTTCCAAGCGACTACCTGACTGTTTATCAGCAGGTGGAAGCTGGATGCATGGATGCTTATTCCCCAGAAATTAGTTTTCACATCTGATAATTGATTGATTAATTATCCTGTTCAATGGAACTCCCTCACTTGGTCTCTCACTTATGGAGGATGCTTAAGATTACCAGCAAATCACTGCATGTCCACGTCTAGCAGATTCCTAGGTGGTGACGCTACTACAATGCCCTGCCAGAATTAATACACACTACAGCAGCACCACAAGGTTGTGAGGTCTGGTGATTTTCGGGAGCTGAGAGGCTACATGGTATCATAGAGTGACAAACTGCTGTGCAGCCTTCGTGTTGCGTCAGTCAGACACACGGATCTATGTCAGTTCCTGAGTTGAACTGGCCAAATATGCTGGCAATTAACTTGGAGCCTCTAAGTGCATGTGTGTCAGTCTCTGACCAAATATGCAGACATTTCGTTAAGATTTAATTGAATTTAATTTGCAATATAAATACCATTTTTGCTCAGAAAGGAAGAGCTACTTCTATATACTTTTGTCTATCCGACTGAGTCTTCAGTTATTCAAAATTTAGTTCGGTAATTCAAAGTTCAGTATAAGGGAAATGGGAAAAACAAAAATAAAATCAAATTAAGCTGAAAATTACCCAACAATTTTGTTAGACGTCCAGCAATTCAGCAATTATTAACTGAAGTAGAATGTCCTGTTTGGGTTTGCATTGATTTTGCTTTAAATTGTTTCTTTTCATTCAGACTCTTTCACAAATGAAATGTTTTGGCCTTTTTGGCAAGAGTTTTTTGGTTTGGAAAAACAAACCAAGTTAATTTATTCCTTCCTTGTCTACATTCTGTGCTTTCATGAGCATTGTGGCTTTCTGTCTTCCCACAGCTGAGAAATGAAATATGGTAATATATGGAACACATGAAATTTCAATATAAATTGTCAGTCCATAAATGTTCTTGCTGCAATAATGTCCATAACAAAAAGAGCACAGTCTGATGAGCTGGGAAGGCTTGTTTAGATAGGTCTGTCATATCCAATTTATGAGGCAAAGGCCTTGAGTACTGTACAATTTAAAACACTTAGACCGGCTATCCAGCCTGCGCTTTACATTTTAAAGTAATTCTTTTTGGTTGTTCCGTGGCGCATATGCAGCTATACATAAATATGGAAAAACACCTTATCCTGGTCAGCTTCACCTACAGCATTTCCGGCACAGCATAGGACAAAAGGCTGCGGGCAGTTGGGATTGGAATGTCACCCCATTACAGGGCAATAAAGGCGTCAGTATTTAAAAAAAAAAAAAAACAAGGATTCAAAGTGTCGTACACTAAATATTTTAATAATAAGTTATCTTGTACATTGCGTCCATGTTACCAGAAGCAATTGGTGAAGCCTGAACATTCACTTAAGTTTTATAACCATTGTTATTGTTACTTCTAATAATTATTATGAATGGCAAAGGAACCAAAATGTTACAAGTTATGAAAACAAAGTGATTCCTAAGACTTTCTTCGAATCCAAACCAATTTCATTATGAAATATCACAAAATCTGTTACTTCTGCTGTCTGGGCGGGTCCTCTTATAAAGCCACAACGTTAAAGCTTCTCACCATAGTGTTACATGTATAATTCACCAACAATCATCACATTTTCCTCATTGTTCAAACTGTTGACACTTAAGAAAAATGTAGGCCAAGATCATAAATCAAATTGCATTGATTTGTTGCTTTACTTTAGTGCTTTGGGGCAGCAATTTTTCAAATTGCACTGTACACCGCACATATGAAATTAATTAAATTCAGGGTTCTAAAAAAAAATTAAGATCTGTTTGGAGTCTCCAAACCAGCTTGCAAAGCCGACTGTCCCACAGCCTTTACTAGTTAAATATCTGATTTCTTTTCACTCAATACTCATTTATATGACATTACTACTATAGGTGTAGATTGTAACTCTTTTTAATTGTTTTTATTAATTTTTTTTTGCCCACATAGCTGACAGGAATTTTATGGCACAAGAACAGACCAGTAAACAACATACAGACTGCAAGTTGCCAAGATTAACATATTAAACAAGAGTCAAAATTTAATTCAAAAATAAAGGAATGATTATTTAAAGGTTTATGAAAAACCTGTTGATTTAAAGGTTTAACTTACCGAAAAGAACCAAACACAATAACAATTCTGTTAAACATTTTTAAATAAAGTAAAAACGATTCTGGCTTACATATATGTTATATATAGATTTATATATATATTTCTTTGTGTAACAAACTCTACTTTTGAACCCGTCGAACACAGATATTAACTAGGTTTTTTTGTCTTGAAAGGAAACGTTAAAGGGATTGTCACAAGTGTATGAAAAATGTTCATTATAAACCATATATACATATCCGTTCCTTCAATTTTCTAGCTCCGCAACCGAACATTTGAAAGCCTCCATGACCAGAGAACAGTTAATAGTCCCATGCCCCAGTGATCACAGTCACAGATGGGTTCCAGAGTTTTCAAATAATATTCTCCGTTTGAAATAAAATTTTTATTGGATGGATATGGTATTCCTACATGCTTAGCTTTGTTTAGTGTTGCCCTTGGATAGTAGAAGAAGTATTAATAAAATAATAATAATAATAATAATAATAATAATAATAATAATAAAGTACTATAAAGACCTTCCATTTATGTCGTGGCTGACTGTGTATTCCTGGTTTAGTTTGTACGCTCTGTTTCCCATTAGGGACTGTGGTCACATTAAAACTGACAGACACAGGAACAACAAACTGCAAAACAGCAGAAAGTAATATTGTGTAAAGCACAGAAATAAAACAATTACTTCACAATTTCAAGCTTCTATCCACACGAACGAAAGGAACAATAAATAAATGAACAAATTCTGTGGAATTTGGCATGTTACACAGTAACTAGTAAAGCCCTCGTTCCAGCGTACCAGGAGGAGAGATAGATCAGGTATAAAAACCTCCATCTTTTCTTGCAGGTGCAGGATTTTCTTGCAATACCAGAATCCATCTCTGTGAAATTCTGTTACATAAGTTGTGCTGTAAATGGTTTCGTTCTTTGTTTTTCGGTTGTTACAACACGAACGAAGACTGGTAGTAATGGAGCAATGCCTGTGTTCTTACAGCACGATATCCTTCAGGCACCTGTTTCCCGGAGAGTCCTTCTCTTGACAGTCATGCAGGCCCTGCTTGACGTCCCGGACATCAGGCTCGCTGTCCTTCCCCTCTGCCTGCCGCAGTAGGCTTTGCTGGGTTATCCGTTCAGCATCACGCCGTTTCAGAGTGCTGTAGGTGGAGGGAAATTTGGCCAGGGGGCTCTTCAGATGCACAGGGGAGGATAGGGGGCTCGCTACCTCTTGGCCGTTACCTGCCTCCCTCACCATCCCACTGGCTTTCGGGCTACATGTTGACGCCTCCACTGTCCTGCGCCCCTTTGGCTCACACCGCTCATGATCCTCTGGACCATCCTTGCCAAAGGTGGCAAAAGTCCTTTTGGTAGCGCAGTCCTTGTAAGGGGGAGCATCCACAGTGGGCGGCTCAATGGGGAGAGTGATGACGCTGCTGCTGTGTTCTGGGGATTTGACACGGGCGGGAAGGCGCGGCATCCAGCACCGGTCCGAATGCCCCAGGATACGGCATTCTTCCTGACAGTGGAAGCTATCTGTGAGGTCTGTGGAGAAAAAGTGTTGAACACAACGTTTAGCATAATATAGCTTTTAAAATCAGAAAGTCCCATCTTGACCTACGGTTTTTTTTTAGTTTTTTTTTTTTTTAACAATGGTATTTGTAATAAACATTCACCTCAGACAGTAGTTATCACATGCAAATGTGAGCATAATCGATTGTGTTTAGACTTCAGATACACTTTTATTCTCCTGCCTCGTCTGTGTTTTGGGAGACTGACACACAGCCGTTTGTGGGGAAATTCTACATCACTGTCCAGTGTATAAAAGTTGGCCCATAGATCAGATTGACAAGACTTGGTTGTAGGTAGAGTTTTAATTGGGTGATCTGTCAAGCCCACACTGCCGGTTTCAAAAACGCCAAGGTCTATGAAAAGTCACCAATTTTGCCTTTTCCACCCTTCCTTGACTGTGAGAGGCATGTCTGCCTCAGACTTACGTCGATATTTAAAGACTGAAGATGGGCGTGCTGTCATGCCCCGTAACCTACTTCAGGTTCCAATGAGACTCGCTGATCAGGCTGCAGAAAATCGGCCTGTCATCAATCTCTGAATTTGGATGTGGAGAAAGAGCAGGAGCTTCTAAGAGCTACCGTATTAATTAAGAGGTCAGCAATTCATCTTTCATATCATGAAAATCTGTTTCATGATTTTTTATAACTCATCTTTAAGAAGTTATGATATCAAACCTTTAATATATCTACATATGCATAACACTGGGAGTGAAACATAAATGTAAGCACAAGAATAACTTACTAATCTTCTATCTACAGAGGTGATAGTTCACGGTTTCTTTACCTTCAAAAGATGTTAATATACTTTAAAAAGCATCGGGCTGCATCACATTCCCTCCCTGCTCTGTGTTGGCATTCTCGCCCTGTGATGGATGGCTTTACACCACACATACCGCTTCCTTTCACAGTCGCAGCGGTTGTGTGAGATGATGTTTCCCTGTACGGCGCCCACAGCCTGCGAGTTTGTGTGCCCTGTGACACGCTGGCTTTGTGAGCCCAGTGTTCTCTGGCTAGGACAGGCTTCCTGCTATCTATACTCAATGACAGGATGCAAACTGGGTCCATTCAAACCATGCTGTTATAAATAATATCAGGAAATATATACAGTAAATACTAAACCAAAGACTCTCATGTTATTTCGTCTTCATTTACTTTACCAAGGAGAGAGCATTTTCACAACTTCCAAAAAAAAAAAAACATTCAGAAAATAATGAAAGTGTACAGATTATACTCAATTTGTTAGGAAAAAAAACATTTTTTATTTATTATTAATTTTGACGAAAATGAAGTGTAGCATACTAAAAACACAAATGTTAAAATATTTATGTTAGTATTCAGGCACATATAAACCCACAAACACACATATTGTGCAAGACTGACGGTAGCATGGCCATTCTCCTGTGATTGCGAATGCTTTGATGTTTGAAAGTAAATTATAATCAGGATACAATTTGCACTGTTTGCCTTCATTTTGAGGTCAAATTACATAGCTGTTTCAAGTCAATGGTCCCCACTAATCGAATAAAGATAATCAGGAAATGTTAGATTAAAGAAAATACAGACCAACTATCAACATGTGTGGACCAGGAGTAACTTTATTGTGTGTGTATTTTTATTTTCTTTTAAAAAAATTCGTCTGTTCTGGTTTTTGCTGAGCGCAGTAAAATCTGATCAAAGTACTCTAAGTGCTGTCAGGGTTCCTACACATTTTCCACTTTAAAATTCCATAACGAAATACCAAAATAGTCGCATACTTTATTCCCTTTTACATACTTATCTAGACACGGAAAACAGCAAAATGAAATTGCATACATCTCCATAACATGCAGGGACCCCGCGGTGTGCAGCAACAGACCCAAATTAGCTTAACCACCTATTTAATCTAATCAAGAAATAAACCATTCAGTCAGAGACATGTTTCAGTCACTGCATTTTGCTGCTACATTAATATGTTACTGCTTGTGCAACAATCCTGTTGATGGGTCGGTATTCTGACATGCATTTTGCTTCCTCAGACAGGCTCCTTCCTGCCGCACATAAATATTCTGCATAAGCACATCATTGAAAGCAGGTCAAATACTTCTACTACTACTACTACTAATAATAATCATAATAATAATAACTACAACAATGATACAACATGGATGGATTCATTTATGTAGAGGAACATTTCTGTTGAATCAACGACTGAAAGAATAATATGAAATGATAAATGTATCATTTTCAATGTTCAATTATGCTTTATACTGTAATGCAAATGGAGCTGTGTGTCTATATGAATATGCAGACAGTGATGCTTTTCACTTAGCCTCACTGAGATGTCCGCGTGTCCAAAACATTCTTTCTAATGCATTAGAAACAAAGCTGAGATTTTGTAGTCCATGTTCTTAGCCACTCATAAACTCCCAGGTCACAGTCCGCTTGTATCGTGCCACTGAAGTTCAGCTGAATTTTCTTTTCATCCATTTTGCACAAGCAGCCAGTAGACTGCCGTGCAGCCTAAAAGCTTTTATATGGCTCCTTGGATATCCTGTACTCCATCTCAGCCTCAGGCGTACTGCCGCAAAGCAGCCTAAAACGGCCAACTCTCCCATCATCTACACATGATAAACTGCCAGTCGTCTTCAATGCCAAATACACAGGATAATTTAGAATTTTACATTGTTATGGGACGGGCAGGTAGAGAAAATGGATGGATGGATTTAAAGGGTAGAGTACAGGAAATATTTCCTGATGATGTCAGCTGGATTTTTCAAAATTTGGCTGCAGGGAACAAGGAAGAACTACAGTGCTGTGAATATACAGAGCTGTACGTGCAGTTGGACTAAATAAGATGGGAAGCTGTGGTACATGATTACAGTTAAAATGCAGGATAAAAACCTGTAGCCTTCGAAGTGGTAACTTTCTGCCAGGGACATTACTGATGCTGGACGATAAGTTTAATTCCAAGATTACAAAAAAAAATGATAATATTAAATTACATCTCTAATGGCATTATTACTTGGTGACATCTTGTTCCCATATCTTATCATTAGCAATGGGAATGAGAATTCAGACACAGAATATCCATTCTGTAGTTTTTTGTAAGAAATGCTTTATAATTACAATCATAGCTGCCAGTTCTGCACGAGGTTTGGTGCTGGGCCCTAGCATGATATTTATGTGAATATTTTAGCACAATAATGGTATTACTTACTTACAAAACTACTGTATATTATGTGGGGGGTGGCATGGTGGTGCAGTGGTTAGCACTGTTGCCTCACACCTCTGGGACCCGGGTTTGAGTCTCCGCCTGGGTCACATGTGTGCGGAGTTTGCATGTTCTCCCCGTGTCGTCGTGGGGTTTCCTCTGGGTACTCCGGTCTCCCCCCATAGTCCAAAAACATGCTGAGGCTAATTGGAGTTGCTAAATTGCCTGTAGGTGTGCATGTGTGAGTGAATGGTGTGTGAGTGTGCCCTGTGATGTGGAAATAAACCAACTGACCTATATTTTTCAATTTTATTTTATAATTTAATCTAATTTGTATTTAAATTCAATTTTTGTTCATTCCAATCATACAGTTAACATACACTCACTAAACTCTTCATTAGGTAAATCTGTTGAACTGCTTGCTGAAGCAAACGTCTAATCAGTCAATCATAAGTCAGCAACACAATGTATGAACTCATGCAGAGATGGGTCAGGGGCTTTAGCTGATGCTCACGTCACACACCAAAATGGGATGAAAGGTGACTTAAGTGACTTTAAATGTGGCATGGTTGTTGGTGCCAGATGGGCTGGTATGAGGTCAGAAACTGCTGATCTACTGGGATTTTCACACACAACCATCTCTAGGGTTTACAGAGAAAAGGCTGAAAGAGAAAATAACATTCAGTGAGCGGGACAAAATGCCTTGTTGATGGCAGAGGAGAGAGAGATGAATGGCCAGACAGGTTCAAGCTGATAGAAAGGTGACAGTAACTCAAATAACCACTCGGCACAACCGAGGTATGCAGAAGAGCATCTCTGAACGCACAACACGTCGAACCTTGAATCAGATGGACTACAGCAGGATTAGACCACACCAGGTGCCACTCCTGTCAGTGAAGAACAGGCAACTGAGGCTACAGTGGACATGGGGCTCACAGAAACTGGACAATGGAAGACTGGAAAAAGGCTAAAGTCTAACTAGTTAATTTATTCAACGAGTTTATGATAAAAGTTGATAAATTGTTTAGTTATGAGAGAGCCCCTTCTGGCACAATGGGTGATGATAAAAATGAATAGAAGAAAAAAATAAGGAGACCTTTTGCGAGATCTCACAGTACCTTAGCATCACTATAAATAACTCCATTGTGTTCATTCAAAGTACAATGGGTACAGTTAATGGACTAATAACTATAATACTTTCAGTGGCTCAGAACATTATAAACATGATTTACAGATAAAAGTAGATTAAAATAAATATGGTTCATCTTACAAAATCAGTCTCCAATCATGGTCACAGTGAACCAAAAGCTTCACTGATCTTCCTGGTCTGTTAGGGCTATAAACACATTTTCAGACTTAAATAAAAATGTTGGGACGGCATGGTGGTGCAGTGGTTAGCACTGTTACCTCACACCCCTGGGACCCGGGTTCGAGTCTCCACCTGGGTCACATGTGTGTGGAGTTTGCATGTTCTCCCCATGTCGTCGTGGGGTTTCCTCTGGAAATATACTCCAGTTTCCCCCCACAGTCCAAAAACATGCTGAGGCTAATTGGAGTTGCTAAATTGCCAGTAGGTGTGCATGTGAGAGTAAATGGTGTGTGAGTGTGCCCTGCGATGGGCTGGCCCCCCCAAATCCTGGGTTGTTCCCTGCCTTGTGCCCATTGCTTCCGGGATAGGCTCCGAACCCCCCGCGACCCAGTAGGATAAGCGGTTTCGAAAATAGATGGATGGAAATAAAAATGTTTTTAAATATCATTCTACGCATCATCTTGGCACTAACAGCTTACTCCATGTAACTTAAAGAGTGTTGCGGAAAGAGATTTTAAGTTTCCAAATTAAGCTACTAATTAAATTTGTCATTGCATTGCCTACCATGTCCAATTATAACCAAAACATCACTGTATCGGTTCTTCTGAAGCAGAGGCTCTATTGCTCTCTTGCTTAGTTATGGAGGACTGAAGAAAACAAATCAACCCTTAAATATAAACTGAAACTTGTAAAATGTAAAATTTTACCTGAGAAATGATCATCATATCATTTACAGTCAATGAATGTTCTTTTACCTAGATTATGTAAACCAGCAGGTTATGGGCAAATCATGAGATATTAACGTAAAGCAAAGCAGTGATTTTTAATGACTGAAAATGGCATCTCTTCAAAACGTATCATTTTGCCTCATGATTTGCCATGCTGCTATATAAATTGATAAATTTTACTTGTCAGACTAATGTGTGTCTTTATGAGACTACAATAAGTTTACAAAATGGTATCTCATGAATATTTGTGACTGCGATTTCTTGGCAAAGGATTTGTCGTAAATCACACGGTAGTAGTGCCACTTGCTGTTTAAAAACTATAACAGTTCAGTGTGTCCTGAAGCGGTAAATCCACACGTGCGCGCACACACACACATTAACACACAGGATTGGCAAAATGCCAAAATAACGCATGAAAAAGGTTAAAACGTAACGTAAAAAATGGCCACCCCTGAACTACAGCATTAAGAATTACCACAGACCTGGCTCAGCGCTTCTGTGATCCACGCTCAACAAAATCTGATTGCTTAGCACAAAAAATGCAGTGGCTTTGAGTTTTAATGTAATGTTGCAATTAAATGGTATTTGTTCTTGGTATCGGACGATTTTTATGAGTATGAGTGTTAGTATATGAGTGTAGTATCAGCCCGGTACCGGTATTGGTCCATCCCTATAAATAAGTATAGCCTCTTATTCCCATCTTTTGGGCTTGATTTTGTAGTTTTTGCATTTAAAGGCAGTTTCCTGTTCCTGATTTCCCCTATTGGCTTTTCAGCCACCCACCCACTCAGAACCCCAAAATCTCATTGGTTGCCTCTGTCATTGTGATGTACTGTCTAATGATCTCAGTGATCATTGAGCAGAAAACCTGGAATTATGAATGGATGGGCCAGTCAGAGCGGTTTTCTGTTGGAGCCGTCGTGACAAAGCAATGTCTGTATTTTCCATGCTTCTGAATCTAACACTCCATCAAATTCTGATCCAGGAGGCAACATGATCAAATAAGCAGGTAATTAGTATTCTGTAACAAGAAATGTACATCCATTCTGGGTCTCTCACTGGGGCATAAGGACTTTGATGCCTTCCTGGCATGCTAGTGAAGCCAAGCTGAGCAGAGAGGAAAGAATTTCCTGGAAAGGTCAATGACAGAGATAGCAGACGGTCACCCTACTGAATGCACTGCTTTGATTACAGGAAGTCTAACTTGGCCACATTTCCAGTTTGGGTCAGGCCAAGCTTGCTGAAGTCGAGAGACTTGAGAGTTATTCCTCTCTTCCTGGGTCTTAGAAGTCCCAGATGCTCTCATTAAACATCGAAGAATATGGAGAAGGATAAGAGAGGCAGTGCCCCCCCCCCCCCCAGCCAGCCCCCCAAGCTCCTTACACACCAATAATATTAAGGGGGGAAAAAACAGCGTTAACCTTGACTTCCTGCCCACTTTCCAGCATATGGCATGTGTATGTTTTTTTTAGCTGGTACTTTACTAAGCTTTTCTAAAGCTTCAGTCATAAAGCAGTAGCAGACACTGTGATATGCTTTGAGGTTACAGGTCATTGTTGCTCCCAAAATCACATGCCATTTTTCATTCATGTATTCATTCATTCACTTCTAGTCATCATACTTAAGTTATCTGACTTAAGACCTGTGCAATTAGATTGTATACATCTGATAGGAAGTACAAGTAACTATATAACAAAGAAATTACATTATGCAAAGAAATTACATAAATAATATATGACTGAAGTACTCAATTTCAAGTTTTTCTTCACGCCCATTTAATGTTTAGATTACAAATGTGTCCAAAATATAGGTCTAAATCTCTTAATACTACTTTGCAGGCAAACGTTTAAATATTCACACATGACATTCATTTTAAATTAGATAAAGGAGCACATACATATCCCCAGGACTTGTCAAACCAAAGCTGCAGATGTACGAGTGTAGGCTGGGTTTCATTGAATGTCCACAGACACCCACACACACACACACAATCTCAATTCACCCACAAAATCAATACCAAAATTGAATTTACCTGTGATTTGTACATAATGTTCAATGTACGGGACCAATCATAATTTGAAATTGTGTGAATGCATTTGCACTCAAAGATTCAATGGTAGACAGACAGACAGACAGACAGATAGATAGATAGATAGATAGATAGATAGATAGATAGATAGATAGATAGATAGATAGATAGATAGATAGATAGATAGATAGATGGATGAATGGATGGATGATTGTGTTATTTGTCCACAGTTCAAATTATTAACATTTATCATTTTGGGTTTTACTTTAAAATTAAATAACATGAAAGGAATAGTATATCACAAACCAATTTATGTTTATCTAAATTAAATTGGGGTCTGGGAATCGACAATTGCTTATTTAAGATTAAATTTGATATTTAAATTTAAACATTGTAAATTGCCAAATTTCCTATATTGTAATGCAATATAAGCATTAATGCCATTACAGCAGATTAATAGACCATCATCAAATCAGATTTTGTCACCCTGAGACACAACCTGCTTCATATGACCTATATAATAATACAACCTTGTCCTTCAGACACAGCCTGAGTGCCTATGTTATATTTTATAATTTTAGGCTAGGAACTTGATATATGATTTATATGTGGTCATTTTACCATTATTATTACTATTATTACAGCAAAAGATCTAAAACATCCATCCATCCATTCATCACCTGTAATTGCTCGTTCAGGGCCCATCCTGGAGTCTATGGGTGCAAGGCATGGAACAAGCCAGGATGGGGCACCAGCCCATTGCAGAGCACTCACACTCCTTATGGGCAATTTGGTAACTGCAGTTAAACTCAGCATGTTTTTTGGACTGTGTGTGGGGGGGCTGTAATACCCAGAGGAAGCTCCATGATGACAATTCACTATAGATAGCATCAGGCTTCCCTCACCTAAAGCATAATAAATATCTCTAAGACGAAACCAAAGAACTTCTGCAATATTTAAGATCTGTCTGTGGCTGATTGGGAAGGATAGAGCACTCCAAATATTTATAGTGGTTTAACTGGGGCAGCTAATTGGAAATTCTTTTGTAGTGTGTCAGTTGTAAGTGTATCAATAGAATGATAGCGACGGAATGCAGAGCCCTTCACACATCAGCACAAAGACTCGACTGTGATGCAGCCCATGAGTGCCGCAGTCTCTGGTTTCTAGCGATCTACCAAGTCAGTCAGGAAGAATTCCCTTCTACAGAGCAGGGGTGGCTCATAAACAGCCGTAGTGGCATGTGTAAGATGCATACAACTAGACTAGCATAAAACAGAAGAATAGCATATTAAAGACCATACTTGGGAAAACTTGAGGACAAAACAGTAGCTGAACACGATCTGAGATTGTGTTTTTGCTCGGTAGATGTACTTCTGCTATGAATCTGACTGAATTGTTCACAAAAAATATAAATTGTTATATAGGAACAAGTGTGTGGCGAAATTTTCAGTCAGCTTTGTTATTGTTTGCAGCAAGAATGCAAATGATTGCATCATGTATTTTTGCTTCTTTTTTTTTTTGCAGGGAAATGACCTTCATTGTTCATTACCTCTCCCCCAATAAAAAATAAAACTGCTCTATTTACCTCTTACTCTCATAAGAGGTTGACGAGGGGTGCCTGGATTCAGAGTTAATCAGCTATCCAGAGTAGGAATCCAATGATGTCATATCATTTTGTGCCATTTAATGGAAAATAGGACAAAAACAGGTAGGGCCCTATTTAGCATCCGGCGCAAAGCGGGGCCAGGCGTGACGCAAGTGTCTGCTCATGATATCTGTGGTCTGCGCTTGCATGAGCCCGGCGCACGCCCCTCTCAGCGCCCGTCGGCGAGTTGGTGTGGCCAAGTGCATTACTAGCACATTGTTATCTTCAGGCAGTGAAAAACAAATGCGCTTCTGACCAACAGAAACCTGGTATGAAGTCACTGGCGCAGTGTCTCAGTGTTATTTACAATAGCAACACTGCTTGTTACGGACAGGGATACGCAGCAGCGCACAAACATGCAAGAGGTTGAAAAGATTACAATGCAAAACATCATGGGTATATCAAAATATTTTAAGAGATCTATGTCATAATGGTCAATTCAAATTATGAATTCATACATCATTGTTTAGTCTCAGGATCTTCTGCCAGCGTATCTGCATGACATTTACGCTACACTTGCTGTATGACTTTGTTGCAGGTGTTTAATGTAAAATAATGAATTTGTAAAATATTTTGTCCTGCTCCCGCCTGTATCTTTAATGTCGTCCTGTGCTGGGCAGCCCTGTAGGCACTAAGGAGATGTGTCACGCCACGTAGAATTATGGGCAGGAGACGCCATCTTCGAAAGAAAACACTGTTATTTGATTAGCTGTCATCAGTATTGTGAGGAACAGAAAGCCAGTGAACAAAGGGTTAGGATTAGATTTTCAAATTCACTTTTATGTTCCTCAAACCACTCTGTCACCAGTATTTCTGTGTGTATTGGTGCACTGTCATCCCGATACACGTCCCCACCTTCAGGGTGCAGTGTTTGAACCATTGTGTGAACATGGTCCTCCAGAATGGTCCCATGCACACCCATCTAGAACAAGTCCACCCACGTGCTTCACTCTAGTTAAGCAATAGTGAAGATTGGCAACCCCTGGTCTACGCGGTAAGCCGCTCTAAAGTGAAGATGGCCTCATCAGAGAACAGTACATATTTCACACTGACCACAGCTCAGGATTTGTGCTGCTGGCACCACTGAAACCAACATTTGGCATTGGCATAAGCGACCAAAGGTTTGGCTATAGCAGCCTGAACATGAATATTGACCGTTTGGAGCTCCCAGTGAACAGTTTTGGTGGAAACAGGAGAGCTGAGGTGTGCCTTTAATTCTGCAGTGAGTTGAGCGGCTGTGGTTTTATGCTTTTTGGATACAATCCGGGTTAGTACCCAGACATCCCTTTCAGACAGCTTCCTCTTGCATCCACAGTTACTGCACTTGTATGTGGTTTGTCCTTCGTGGTGGTATGCCGACATTACCCTGGATACTGTGGCTCTCGATCCACTATAAAGACCTGCTGTCCTGATAAACTCCAGCAAGGAGTGTATCAACAATCTGTCCTCTTTTGAACTTTATGCCTCCCATTGTTGACCAAATTGCAACTCAACAAGCCTCCTAGAACGCATTAAGTTTACCACTGTAATTTGAACAATAATCATTTTTATCACTTCTTTAATGAACTTACCTTTCTGCAAGAAAAGTTTTTTAAATGACCTTTTCAAATAAATATGGCTCTGCAAGTGTCCGATTAGACTGATTATTCAAAATGTTTTTGGGGTATTTACAGATGGAAAATGAAACGTCTTCGTCCCAGTGTAAAGAACCTTCAAATAACAGACATGCTTCCTGTAAGTGTTTTACCTTCCCTATCATGCACCA